>NW_022991273.1:757562-787461 GCF_902827175.1 Gymnodraco acuticeps
GGGACTAAAGGAGGGACTAGAGCAGGGACTAAAGGAGGGACTAGAGGAGGGAACTCGAGAGGGAACTGGAGAGGGAACTGGAGAGGGGACTCGAGAGGAAACTTGAGATGGGACTGTGGCAGCTGGGGCCAGAGCTGGGTCTGGAACCATGGCTGCGGGGGCCGGAATTGAAGCCAGAATAATGGCTGTAAGGTCCGGTTCTGGAGCCGGAAACATGGCTGTAAGGTCCGGTTCTGGAGCCGGAAACATGGCTGAATGGGCCGGCTCTGGAGCCGGAATTGAAGCCAGAATCATGGCTGTAAGGTCCGGTTCTGAAGCCGGAAACATGGCTGTAAGGTCCGGTTCTGAAGCCGGAAACATGGCTGTACGGTCCGGTTCTGGAGCCGGAAACATGGCTGTAAGGTCCGGTTCTGGAGCTGGAAACATGGCTGAATGGGCCGGCTCTGGAGCCGGAATTTAAGCCAGAATCATGGCTGTAAGGTCCGGTTCTGAAGCCGGAAACATGGCTGTGAGGTCCGGTTCTGGAGCCGGAATCATGGCTGTAAGGTCCGGTTCTGAAGCCGGAAACATGGCTGTGAGGTCCGGTTCTGAAGCCGGAAACATGGCTGTACGGTCCGGTTCTGGAGCCGGAAACATGGCTGTAAGGTCCGGTTCTGGAGCTGGAAACATGGCTGAATGGGCCGGCTCTGGAGCCGGAATTTAAGCCAGAATCATGGCTGTAAGGTCCGGTTCTGAAGCCGGAAACATGGCTGTGAGGTCCGGTTCTGGAGCCGGAAACATGGCTGTAAGGTCCGGTTCTGGAGCCGGAAACATGGCTGTAAGGTCCGGTTCTGGAGCCGGAAACATGGCTGTAAGGTCCGGTTCTGGAGCCGGAAACGTGGCTGTAAGGTCCGGTTCTGGAGCCGAATCCATGGTTGCTGGGGCCAGAACTGGGTCTGGAACCATGGCTGTGTGGGCCGGTTCTGTAGCCGGAACCATGGCTGCTCGGGCTGCTAGCCTGGTCTTGCGACGACTCCTCTTAGCAGCCGCCTGAATACTCCGTGGACCTCCATAAGCCAGACGAGTTCCGGAATACAACTCCTGGACAGGAGCAGGAACTGGGGCAGAAGCACGGGTTGACTTCAGGCGGAATCTACCTAGGCGTATGGTGCCAGGTTGGGAATTGGGAGACATGGAGTTAGCGTGCCTGGGGCTAGCAGGCCGGGAATCACATGTTTCAAGGAAGTCCAAAATCCAGTCAGGTAAGAACTCCACAAAACATAGTTTCTCTGCTGCCAACCGGTGCGCCTCTACCAGAGCGGCCCTCTTCTGCCGAACACTGGACGCTCCCTTCCACCAATCGAAGCAGCAAGCCAGATAGAAGGTAAAATGCTGTAATTCTACCTCCCATGGATCATCTGCTGGGTCCATTTGTTGGGTCGGTTCTACAAAACAAGGATTGAGGACCACCTCACAAGCAACAACCCTAGGCAGGTGTGGCAGGGCATTAAGAACATTACCAACTACAGGGGGTGTGACACGGCAACTGGGGACTCAAGCGTATCGCTAGCAGAGGAACTGAACTGCTTCTTAGCTCGCTTCGAGACACCACAGCAGCAATCAGCAACTTCACCCCGGCCCCCAACCGCCTCCAGCACCCCCCCACTTACTGTGGAGGAGCATGATGTGAGCCAATCCGCGGAGCACCTCACACACCAGGACCCCTTGGCTAACTAACAGTGAGTCCCATTGACTTGCATAGAGCTCCCTGAACGCTGGTAATAGACGAGTTGGGATGTCGGAGAAATGCTCTCCGCAGGCCCATTCTCACAGCGTTATAAACCTTTTTCTTACTCAATATCAAGCCGCACTTATTGTTTTTACTTCGGCTGTGAGTGTTTGTGTGCTCAGGATGAGTTTCGCTTGTTCTCGCTGTATCGCCGACCCGGAAGCCTGTCCGCTCCTCGCAGCAGCTGCAAGCAGCAACGAGCCTTGCAACGTCCCGACCAATCAGAGTACACTGGGCTCACAGGGAGGGGGGGGGGGCAGGAGCTCCAACAAGCCGTGTAAGACAGAGAGTGAATACACATACTATACAGAGATGCTGTTTGAGAAACCAATGTGAGTTTGGAACATTGAACAATGTAAATCTATTCTAGTAGACCTCAACTATGGAAATATGATCAGTAGAAATGGCCATGACATGGGACCTTGAACACCTGAAAGTCATACCTCTTAATCATCCTGCATGTGAAATAAATGTGACTGTGTATATATATATATATATATATATATATACATATATATCATTATTATTATTATTATTATTATAAATGCATACCTACTATTATTATTTATTACATTATAGATTTGATTTGTATACCCCTGGAAATAATTAATGCACTTTATTCCTTATTCCTAAGTATGTATGCTGCGTGTATTTGTTGTCTTATGTTGTGATGTTTTTTGTTTTGATGGCACCTTTTGAAAGGGAGAAGCATTTATTTATCTCATTGTACATGTATAATGCCATTAAACGATTATATTCTATCCATTTCCCCAGTATACAGGTAGACAGAAGGTAACAGATAATTGACTCACGTCATAGTAGCTCTGGACGGCGTTGATGAAGGCTTCGTCCGCCACGATCTGGGTGTCTCCGTTGAGGAAGGCCTGGAAACGCTCTTTGACCGTCTGCAGCTGCAGCTTACTGATCTGAAGGAAACAAAAAATATATTATTATTTTTAAACCACCACTAAAACACTATTTCCTTGTGGTGTGGCGCTAAAGATGCTGTTGCCGCTCTTATTAATATAATTTCCTAAACACTGAAACACATCGGAATACCAATGCATTTTTAACAACAACCAATTCTGCAGTTTAATAGGTGGAACCATTTTTTAAAGTTCATATTGGCCAAGACTCCTAAAGTAATCACATACTGTCAGATGTAGGGGCAGTCACATGCTGCTTTGTTATCTAATTCTAAAAGTAAATATTCTTGCTCAATATGTAGTAGAATGAATCTCTCACTGCAATCCCTTGTCAAAATAAGATGCCTGTGAACTTTTGCAAACCTCCGTCTAACCTATGCTGTATGTTCCAAAGATTCCATAGAGTGACAGGGTGCTGATGTGCACTGTGACAAAATCTATATCTTTCAAAATTGTTATTAATAATGTCAAATCTTGGAAGAAAATGTCCAAGAAGAATAAACGATTAAATGAAATTTAAGGACGATGAATAGCGTAGTCAATGCTTTAGTTAGACCCTCCAGAAAAACGTGATTCTGCGATCGCAGAATTTACCGCATAATCAGCAAAATGGCACAGATTTTTAAAAGGCCGCATATTTATCAAAAGGCCGCATAATCCCCGCATTTTTCCACACAAAGATGAGAAAAAAAAAAGTTAACTCGTCTTGACGTGAAGTGGTGATGATGATGACGCGACGTCATCAGCTCGCGCATCACAGAAGGTAAACAACACCGTAGAGTGAACTTGTGGAACTCACACGCGAGAGAAAACACCAAGATGAAAAAATCTAATCCATCTCATTTACCGACGAACATTTCTGCTAAAGACCGGGCAAAGCAGTACCCCGATGTCTTGCACGAAAGTGGGGGGAAACTATTCTGCACCCCGTGCAACTGTGTGGGAGCATAAGAGAACATCGACGGTGACGACCCACTTTGATTCATTCAAACATTCGAAAATGCTTTCTGCTGCTGCGGACAAGAAAGCCAAACAACTCACGTTCACCGAGGCATCAACCTCCAACACCCTTTCGAGGGCTACAAGAAACTAAGTGAGTAGCCTACAGGATTGAAGCTGGTCAGATAACGAACAAGTAAATGAAAACAGAATGAGGCGGAGAAGTGTGTGTGTGTGTGTGTGTGTGTGTGTGTGTGTGTGTGTGTGTGTGTGTGTGTGTGTGTGTGTGTGTGTGTGTGTGTGTGTGTGTGTGTGTGTGTGTGTGTGTGTGTGTGTGTGTGTGTGTGTGTGTGTGAGTGATAGAGTGTGATTAAAATAGCCCAATTGCTTTTACAATAAATAAACATTGAATGTGTTTAATTGTATAGTAAAGGGGTGTAACGTTAGTGGCAGGTTGTGTGTGAGAGAGAATAAATAAATAAGACAGCCCAATATTTATTTTTTCCGCATATTTCGCAACTTCCCGCATATTTCACCGCATAAAATCACATAAAACCCTGCATGTTTGATCGCATAATCGAGGATTTTTGCCCGCGTTTTTCTGGAGGGTCTATTTAGTGACAAGGAGATGATTTAGTGGGAATGCTGTTAACAGCAATCCCACTAACTGTTATTCTACGCACGAAAAGTTATTATTATTATTCCGCCGACTTTTTTTGGCCCTCTTCTCCTCCCGCATTGAACATCGCAGAAACTCCGTTCAAACATCAAAACGTTCAGCTCGGTCGGGAATCGATGGCTATTACTTTTCTCATTCTTAACTTTCATAATTCCAGAGATACATCCCATAATACATCACATTTGTAAAGGTCCCATGTCATGGCCCTTAAACATTTAAACACCTCAAACACCATCTGTTCATTCAGGCCTTTAGCCTCAACTAATATACAGTACTCAGCAACCTGTTCCTGTTTTGTTTTCTTCAGCCTATGTATCTGTATGATTATTATTACTTTTTGTTTTGTTACTTCCCATTGTAAAGCGTCCTTGGGTTTCGTGAAAGGCGCTATAGAAATTGAAATTATTATTATGGCCATTTCCACTGATCATAATTCCATTGTTGAGAATAGAGAATAGATTTATATTGTGCAATTTTCCAAACTGACATTGGTTTCTCAAACAGCATCTCTGTAAACTACGTGTATTCACTGAATTTCACTCTCTGCCTTTAACGGCTCGTTGTAGCTCCAATAGCTCCAGCCCCACCCTCCCTGTGAGCACAGTGTGCTCTGATTGGTCGGGACGTTGTGAATCGCGCTGAGCTCCGTGGAGGTGTTGTTTCCTTGTTTAGCGATACACAGCGAAACACAGCCAAACTCATCCTGAGCACACACAAAGTCACAGCCGAAGTAAAAACAATAAGTGTGGCTTGATATTGAGTAAGAAAAAGGTTGATAAACGCTGTGAGAATGGGTCTGCAGAGAGAATGTCGCCGCGATCCCAACTGTCTGTTATCAGCCAGGGAGGAGAGATCAGCAGAGCTGCCTGCACTGAATGTGTGAGGAAGTCCGTGGATTGGTCAATTTGGACCAATCAGCGGGGGCTTAACGTAACGGCTCCGCGGACGTAACGTAACGGCTCCACGGATTGGTCCATTTCGTTCCGGGTACGGTTGACATCATGCGTACCCGGAAGAATCAAATGGACAATGACGTATCTCCAACGAGGCGTTTTGGGGAGGTATTTTCTGTGTTAGAGTTTTACTCGCTACAGGGTGTACTTTGAGGGTTTTGACTCTGCACACCGTTTACATGCATAAAAACCTTCATAACACACAAGGGGACGGGTACTAACCGGAAAAGCATGACATGGGACCTTTAACATTGTAGTCAATGGAGGAAATCTTCAGACTTCAACAAATCTTCATGCGATTCAACTGCTAACTGTTCATTCATACTTTCACTCAGAAACCTCATTCCAACTTTAAAATGTTACACATCTTTCTGACATTATTCGTGTAAAAATAACTTTTAAATCTGATTCTTACTTTTAGAGATATTAACATTTGTTCAGACCTTGTTTTAGAGGTTTTCTTCAGATTTTAACATTAACTAGAGTGCGTGATGTCACAGCTAGAGGGTAAGAAATCTTGAAATTTGCCTTCATATATTTTTTTTAAACTGCCATAATTCCCAAACCCTACATTCCTGAGACATAATTTATCATGAAAAACGTAGGAAAACATCTCGTAGCTTGAAAAATGACAAATAATTAAGCAAAAATAATTAAACAAAATGCCTCTTGAGGGCATGAAGTGACAAACACTTTCAACATGCCTCCATTAAAGCCCATTGTAATTTCAGGCTGATATTTCCTCACGGTAGCAGCCGCACACCTTTAGTTAAACTGCCAAAAAGGCCACATTATTAACCCGAAACTACACAAAAATGACACTAGGCACAGCCCCACCTAGTGTCAGCAGAAAGTATTAAAAATAATGTCAGTCCAAAACAAGAGATTTTGTTTTAGTAACATGTTTTTAAAACATTATCTCTTTTCCACTACACTATCTTGAATATTTTAGTTTTTACATCACTACATTTATCTAACAGCTTTAACATTGTAAAGGTGTCACTTCGGACTCTGGGTAATTATGACAGCATGTCCTACTATTTTGAGACTTTGAACAAACCAGACCTTCATCTATTAATGTAGAAAATAGTCAGCACATTAAACCATTATGAAAGTAATCATTAGTTAGCTCATTGTTCAAAATGAGCTCCAACTCTTGCATCGGTAATAACAATAAAACAAATGATATAATATGATAGTATAACTTGTGTCAACTTTAAATACTTTAACACTTTCCTGATTATACTAGCATACTTTTACTAAAGTAACATTAACATGTTTAAATGCAGGGCTTTTCTAAGAGAGTATTTGGATAGTGTAGCATGGTCTACTTTTACTGAAGTAAATTATCTGAAAACTACATTAACCATGAATACTTCTAACAACTTATGGATGTTCTTTAACCAAGTGAATTTGACTTATCCAACCGAAGTGATCGTAACGTTACTTTGCAAACCGTCACCCCCCCACACACACAAAAGGACACGGTAATGTTATGATTCACTTCAATTATTGATAACTACGGAGCTTGCTAACAGAAAGGCACAAGGCTACTTCACTCATTTAGCTTGTAAAATAAAGAGCACAAACGGGCCGTTTCTCAATGTCGAGTAAAGCTGCTCCAGAGCCACTATTTCAAGCATACTACGTCATCGAGTGGCACCGAATTCGAGTCAAAGGAAAGGAGTCGAGGAGGGGAAATTAGAGTATTGAGAAACCTCTCCAGTGGCCTTTTATTTGTGCCGGAGGACCGAGAATCGAGGAGCGATAACGGAGGAGTGATAATCGAGGAACCACCAGACCATCCTTCGATGAAATCCTCAGACACTCGCCCCGCCCCCTTACTGTGTATCGCTCACTGATTGGACGATGCAGCACATGCACTGATCTGTTGCTTCTTGACATAAGAGCAGTTTCCCAGCGGAGTGAAGAAAACACATGAAACTAACGGGACTCACTCCTCAGTTTATACTGTGTTTTGTTTCAATTAATGTATCATTTAGTTACAAACATGTGATATATCTGAACAACAAAGTGGACAAAAATAATTGTATTCATTTATTGGAAACATTTTCATGATCGCTTTTTTCGTTTTACATTTTCATTTATTGTCATTTCCATTCAGTCAGTCATTAAGTACTATTTACATTTGATGAGCGGGAAAACCCATTAGCTCTCATAAACTTAGTAAATGATGAGTTCAAAAGCAATACTCTCAGTTATTGTTATTGTTTTATTTTTAATGGAAAAAGTTTCTGTCAAAAAGCAAGCGGGTAACATTAAAGCAGCATTAATTGTTAGGTGGCAGCACAGCAAGCTGTATCACAATATGGTGAACCATGGGCGTAAGAAGCATTCTGAATGTGGGCGGGGACATTTTTAACGGGTGGGGGTCCTCCCCCACGAAAACAAAAATAGATTTCCGGTATTCTGGATACTACACCTTGAGTTTATGTTCTAAAACATAATATTTGCATTGTGTATCATATGTTGACGCCGGGCTGTGTTTTAACGCACTTGACTACACTCTGCCATTGTGTGTAAATAAATTACAATGATTTGAGGGTGCATTGTGGATTTACAGTTTTAAAGTGAGCATAGCCTAGGATGTATGGAGTCAGATCAGTCTCAATATTAATAAATGCACACAATGATTCACAAATGTATTTCGGATTTATATATAAATGACTCTCTCCACAAAAATATGTTTCAATGCACACAAAAATATGTATTGTTGCATATAAATGTAAAAAAATCCACAGATAAAAAAAGTTTCAAAAATATAGGCACATTTCTGAGATATAAATATTTCTTGTTTTAAGTAATATAAAAGAAAACCACAATTAGTTATAATTTCCATAGTTTCCTCTTAAAAAAATATGCATTTGTCATTTCCGTTAGGGAAGTCTCAAAAAACAAAACACAAATGCAGAGGTTCACAAGAAAAGCAGTTTAAATGCCCATTTTTGTACATTTATATACAACAATACATATGTGTGAGTGCATTGAGAGATATTGTTGTGGAGAGTCATTTATATATAAATCGCAAAATACATTTGTGAATCCTTCTGTGAGCATTTATTAATATTGAGACTGATCTGACTCCATACAGATGTTAAGTTCACCTAGGAATGGTATCATTGACTTAAACGTTCAAATAAATGTTGCTCTTCTGTCTATATTGGTCATATGATGCCCCTTGACTGAAATGCTTCCTGTTCAATATCCCCACTGATTTCCTTAACATTCTGGGATGAGAGTCCACATCACAATTGACTCTAAACTGTCATTTCCCTTTCATCACTCACCTCAGCAATGGACCTCTCTCCACTGTCCCTGTGTTCTGCCTCTGACTCACTCTCAAGCGCCTAGATGTCAAGAGAGGTGGTGAAGTGATCATTATTGATTGAGCAGTATACTCTTTCACATTGAATCATAACAAGTCATACTGAATGTAAATACAACTGACTCTAAAGTAAGTCCCAGTCTGTGACATTGGACATTTTGAAGACTCAAAGTTCCAAGCAGTAGGTAGAATATTAGCTATCTATGTAATGTGCACAGAAATATAGTTAACTGAATTGGGATGCAAATTGCCTATAAGCACTCAGTAAAACATAAATGTGAGGGAATAATGTTGTCTTCCTTACTCTTAAGATATTTAACCTTATTGCCTGTTGACGTTAATAACAAATCCTGTTCGTGACACCAGCTTTAAGGAATGTGCTCCAGCACTTAGTGTCAAGTTTTATGGCCTGATAGGGGAGTTTACGACTGTGTGAACACTGGCTTTCTAAGCTCCAGAGATGCGAGAGACATCTCCTGTAGCTCCACAGATGTTTACGCCTCCCCCAATATGCTCATTAACTCTCTGTAAACTAGTTAAAAGGTCTATCGAGAGATAGGCTGATGAGAATTGACATGACAACCCACCCGTGCAGTCAGAACCTTTTGCTGCTGTGACTTGTGATATGAATTCTCCGGCCGTTGACTTGTAATAAACTACCAGTGTTTGACATCAAAGCTCCAACTCTCCTCGTGTCTCTCTGAGTCCTGACTCTCCATTGCTGCAGAAGTTTCCCTTACAATAAACACACAAAAAGCTTCTGAATGATAAGAAGTATAATTAAAACATAATGCACATTATCATTGTGAGAGAGAATACCGAAGTTAAAGAACTCAGAAAATAATCTCTTATCGAACTGAGGCTCCAGTAAAACACACTGACTGCGTCTCTACATGGACATCAGTAAACCGTTTATGAGTATTATTACATTATTATCATTATTATTACATGAGCACAGAGAGATGAGGTTATTCATGTTCCCTGTTTACATGATAAATACTAGTAACCTGGCATTATGCCTTTTCTCATCTAAACTATTCAGTATTTGTATCTCTATCATGACATAAAGACGAAACTCCTCTCCAGAAGTGAGACGCCGCCGCCATCACTGTTAACTGATTAACTGCTACCAGCTGATGACTTACTTTCCTCTTCTTTGAAAAAAATGTTCTTATATCCATGTTGTCTGGGGGAGAAAACATATCAAACCAAGAGATCGTCAGCTTTGATTTTCGCTGTATTAACCATTTCCTGAACATTTGGTGTGTGTGCCTTACCTCCGCTACCGGCATCGCTTCATACAACAGATCTGAGCTGTCCAACTATGACAACACTCCTTGAACATGCGAGAGCTATGTGAGAATCTGCCTTGGTACAAAGTAGCAGTGAAAACATGGTACGGAGTTTCATTGATTTGGGCATTCTCTCAATAAGCAAGTGGAATGGATTTGATAGTGAAGCACTGACACAGCGCTCTACAAAGTGCGGCGTGTGGATAGACCGATTCACAGACTTTCCGCATAGTAAAAGTGGGGGGGTCTAAACTAATCATTTGAAAAAGTGGGGGGGACTTGTCCCACCCTCATATAATGGCTGCGACGCCCATGTGGTGAACACTTTACAGCAAACATAAGCACTCATTTGGTACGGAAACGCGCTACAACGGCCCAAAACACTTCCACTCACAAAATATGTTAATATAAAAACACAAATGTACCAAAACACATGCAATTGAAGAAACAACTTCCCTAATTTGACGAAACATGTGCAGGGGACACTAAAAAGTGACGCACACAGCGGGGACCGGAGCGTTTGGTTCAATAATATTGGAAGGAATCATGCGATCACATTGTTCAGATATGCCTATAAAACGTACACTTTAGGTAAGATACCAGTAACAGTGACCAATTTTATAATCCGCCAACAAGCACCGAAATCACCGGAAGTTGATTTTTCTGTGCCATCTTGAGGAGCGTCCCATGGCGCTTATTTGTGCCGAAGGACCAAGCCCCCAGGAAGTGAGCCGGACTCTGAGTAAAATATTAGTTCTGGCCAAACGGCGGTACTACAACTTCCGTATCAGTCCATCGCGTCACTGGGTCAAAGAAGACTTTTTCCCATTGACTAACATTGGGAAAGAGACGTCTGTTTTTTAAACTAAATAAACTACCCAGTATGAACACTTGTATAGCCCTTATTAGATTCATAAGGTCCCTAAAGTTGTAAAATGCACTAAAAGCCAAATCCAGATTTATTTTCTCTCTCCATTAATTCTACTGAGCTGAGAGTGGGAGCGGGGCTTAAGGGGCAACTCAACTGTGCATGCTCTATGAGTGCACAAAAGGGTACTTCTGCTCTGAAAGCCAGGCGTGACGGGTAATCTGTGACGTTATTGAAAATATCAGGCCATTTTGTCCTCATGCACCAATGAGCAGCTCTCATAGGAAAGAACGAGACCCCTCCCCCGACGCTGTATCCAGTTCTTACCACTACGGGTTCCCTCATCTCAGAGTCAATGGGATTTCTCCATAGGATTTTGGAAATTAAATACATCAGCAGTGATCCCACTGGTGATTTTTGAAGAGTTTCCGTGTCTGAAAAACGATTGTTAACAAGTGGCTGAATAGGACTACAGAAGTTGTCGAGGACGTTGTACGTCATTACGCCGAACACGTAAACACTTCCGCTAAGTTTGTTTGCCCTGTTCTGCTTGAAAGCAAGTACCTGCCTCCTGCAGACTGTTCAAACAAAAGCTTCAACTTGTACTATTTAGAATCTGTATTTTTGAATATCAATCTTAAGTCGGCTGTTGTTCGTTTATAGCATAACCTCAGCATTTTGCTTCTGGCGATTAGATTTATGATTATAAAAGTAGGATAGACATGTGGAGATTATCCGGCTGAACAAAACGTACATTTATCAAACAGGTTCGTTTTGCACAGACCTTATTTCGAGCTATTTTCCAAAATCCTATGGAAAAATTCCATTACTTTTTTGTCGAGGGAACCCATATGCAGCTTACTTCCGGGTAAATACGTCATCGCTGCACCACTCTATTATACATCCATGCGGAGAACCGAGGATCGAGGACCGAGGAGCAATAACAGAGGAACCACCAGACCATCCTCCGGTGAAATCCTCAGCCACTTGCCCGCCCCCTTACTGTGTATCGCTCACTGATTGGATTTAAAACACATCTCCTTGCTTCTTCTCACTTCTCGTGGTTTCCTTGTGTCTCTCCATGCATCCCTGGTGGGAGGGACTAAGACGCAAGGAAAAGAAGCAAGTGAGGGACACAGGGATGGAAGTTAAGAAAAGTGAGACGCAGTTTATGTTATGCTGGAGTTCATAAAACAGATTGATTTATACCTGGGCTGAGGAGTCATCTTTCAGTGTGAGTTTGGTACAATTGATTAAAAAAATAAAATGTATGAGGATATGTTTTTTATTCAGTGCAGTAGTGAAAGTGTCCTGCCAACGTCTTCATGCCAGAGACTTAAGCACAAACAAGTGATGTGGTCAATGGCCCCTTCCCCTCTTTATACCCCATTTGACCTACTGTCCATTTGAAAAGATCGCTATTACAAAAAAAATCCAACTCCAGATGACCCAATTTGTTTGCAAACTTCTGATTTAAATGTCTCATTTGCTCTTGCAGGCTAATCAGTTTGTAGTGATAACCTCATGTTGCTCATGGCCAAGGCCGAAAGTGGATTGTAGAACAGATGCGCACATAACACCAGGCAACATATGAAAACACACATTTGAGTTATGGTCAAAAGCTTATCATAATGACCCTTCACATTAAGAATCCAAGGATGCAAGCACCTGTGCTCTCATTGACAATAGTGTGGACATTGACCCTGTCTCCCTCCTGCAGCGGGAACATGTCAGCCTCTGGTGAGACACTGAAATAAAATGGACTGGTAATCCCAGATTACACACTGCGCAGGATTCAGAAAGTGTTTATCAGGGCAAGAGCTGCTGTTCACATGCTCACACTCAAGGCTTTCACATGGATTCAGAGCAGTGGCAAATGCCACACACACACACACATACCATGTATACATCACTTCAGGGGACATTACATTGACTTACATGCATTTCCTGGGGACTTATCCTAACCTTAACCATAACCAACACATGCCTAACCCTAACCCTTATTCTGACCTAACCAAGTCTTCACCCTAAAATTAATGATTCCCCTTATGGGGACCTCCATGTTGTCCCCATAAGGGAGGTGAGTCCCCACACGTGACTGTGTAAACAGATTTAGGTCCCCACAAGTATAGTCATGCTAGGCCACACACACACACACACACACACACACACACACACACACACACACACACACACACACACACACACACACACACACACACACACACACACACACACACACACACACACACACAACTGTTCTTCCTCCCCCCATGCTTAAGCAAATTAATAAAATGAGTAATCTGCAGAACCACAAGTATGCTTTTAAATCTTTCAATGTTTGGACTAAATATCCACGCTTTTCTCCCGAGTTGTGACATTGTGATGCAGTGTGTATGGAGGCTGTACAGAGACAGCTTTTAAACAGGTCTCCCACTCAGAGCCGGCCCGACCCATTAAGCGACATAAGCGGCCGCTTATGCTACGTTCACACCGGACGCGATGCGAATATTCGCTTAGCTCTAAACGCTCCTATCGCATCACTCTAGTCTAATTGTCCATTCACACCGGACGCGATGCGAATATTCGCTTCGCTCTAATCGCTCGAGTTTCACCGCGGCTGCCAGCTGTGTTTACTCGCATCATTCAAACAAGACGCGCTGACTCGGGAGCTAACTACAACTGAATGAACATATTTTACCGTGATTAAATTGTAATACACGTTTCTAAATTATGCTGACGTAACCATACTGATACCGGTTAGTAAAAACCATGAATTAATGCTTGACAAGTCTGCAGACAGACGGCAGGCGAAAAACCTTTTAAAATGCGTGTTTTCTGAATGGAGATTGGGTCGACCAGGCTAAGCTAACGTTGTATATGCTCACTCCACACTGATAACAACGGCCTACAGACATAAATAAACCAGTGACTGTATTCGCCATGACACAGACAGTCTGTGGTTTGTACTTGTTTAACTTTTGTACAGTTTCTGAACAGATATGAGGAGCTGTGAGCTCTGTGTGCTAACTGCTAACAGCTAATGTTTTCTGGTAGAACGTCAGTGACGGCAAGCTGAGATCCTCACCGCTGATTGGCTTCCGCGAGAACGCGTCACGTGAATTTGACGCTCGAGTTGAAAAAATGTAACTCGCGTTTGACGCGGAACAGTTCAGAGTTCGCGTCTGTCCGCGTCTCTGCATTGACTTTACATGTAATCGCGCCACTCCCCAAACATCGCATCGCATCCGGTCTGAAGGCAGCATTAGGGCCCCGCAGCCACTAAGGGGCCCCCTAGCAAAAAAAAGAAAAATTGAAAAGATAAATAAATCTCAGTACACCGTCGCCGTGATAAGTATGTTTAATTAATTGTGTTAATATGATTTAATATTGTATTATTGAGTCAATCGTATAATACATTAACCGTGCTTTACCTGAAGTCCGTGTCTGCTACCATTTTTGTTGTCTGCCATTTCCTGTTTTACTTTGTCATTTCTCATTTTCAGGTAGTTCGACTCCTACCTTGTCACAATGCTCACGGACCTGATTACCTGCCCCACCCTTATTGTTTGCACCTGTAGAGTCCCTTGTTTGTGTATATATTCTGTGTGTTCCCTGTGCCAGATTGTTTTTGAACCTTGCTTATAAAAACCTTGCAAGTAAAAACCTTTTTTAAATCATCTTTTGTCTGGAGTCGTGCATTTGGGTCCCATCATCTTTTGTGTTTGTCCCAGTCGCAACAATAAACATCCGTCTTATTGGATGACAGCCAGGTACCTGTGAGCTGTGACAATGTTTAAAATAAACTGTCAGTCGGACTCAGAGTTTTTGAAGATGGACATAAGAAACATTTTTCTTAAAAAAGACGACAATTCTCAAGTGGCGGCTCACACAACAACCCCAGAGCCACCACTTGAGCCAGGTAAACAAGGTATGTAAATGTCAGTAAACTTCCAAGTTATGCGAACATGTAAGCAAAGCATAAATTACAGCTACGTTGACGTTACTTTGAATCGCGGGGGTAAGCTAAACCGTTAGCAAGTAGCTATAGCTAGCCAGATATATTAAATAAACACTTTGTCATACAATCTAAATGTAATGTTTTTTAGCGTTACCTGGTGATTTCAAAGAAAGCTCTCTGAGAAATGTTGACTTACTGTTCGACATGAACTAGAAGCTGCCTTACAGTACACAGTTGATCCTGAGTGAAGAAATTATAATTCTTCTGAATGATATTCCTATTGACAGCTAGTTTCTATGTGAACATTATGAGATGGACAGCCAGAGAGAATAAATGAAAAGCAGTTATGAAATACTATATGACAAAACAAGAATACAGTTTAAGTGATTTGTAAAATATCCATAAAGAAAAATCTGCTAACAGTTCCGTTTCATATGGGTGTTGAGAGATGTATCCAGGGCCGTTTCTTCCTATATGCGGACTATGCGGTTGCATAGGGCCCCGGCGGCCACTAGGGGGCCCCGAGCTGAAAGTTCAGATTCAGCCGCGGCACGTCAGTAGAGTAGCGAGCGTAATGGAATAATCATGGCTTCAAAACGGACATATCCCTCTGGTTCAGAAAAAAGAAGAAAGCTGAAGAAGAAAAACGCTCACATGATGAGAATAAGGGTAAGGCATTTGTTCATGGTGTAAATTCACTTGTGGGGTGGAGGGAGTAGCTATAACGTTAGCCAATGTTTGAGCAAGTTTGCTACTTTTGAGCAAGTCATGCTAGCTGCGCTAGCCTCAGCTAGCTCCGCTATCTCCGTTAGCTTCAGCTTAATTGATAAGAGCTAGTTGGCTAGGATTGTTTGTATTTTGTAGGCGAATAAACCCACTTTAATACAGTGTTTGCTTTACGAAAAGGCTCAAATAAAATTGTCATGCAAAATTAGATTAGATTAGATTATAATCTTTAATGACCACATAGCCAGGCTGGTGGAATTCGTGTTTAGTGCAGAGTATTACAGCTTGTTCCATACAATTCAACATACAATAAACAGACAATAAAAAGTACAACACACAGCACAGGGCAAAGACATGTAACATAAAGTTCAAGGTGTGGTGGATTGTTATTGTTCATTGGGGTTATTTAGAGTCCATTTAGTGTCCGTATTGCAAAGGGGAAAAAGCTGTTTTTGAAGCGGGCGGTTTTGGCGGACAGTGACCTGTAGCGCCTCCCTGAGGGCAGAAGTTGGAAGACATGGTGAGCTGGGTGGGAGGGGTCAGAAATGATTTTCTTTGCCCTTGTGACAGTTCGTTGGTGGTGAAGTGATTCGAGTGGACTGTGGACTGTGCTATGGGAGTGACACCTGCTGTGTTGGAGTATAGCAGGCTAAGTCAAAATCACTCCCAGTCTGTTTTTCAAGAGAGGAAAACTCATCTCTTTCGACTCCACTTCGAGCAATTAGTGGGGCAGATAACAGCAATGTTTCAGAAGAATCGTGCAAATGATGATACAAGCATCAAATTTGGCACACTTGTTCTCCAAGTGGTACTAATCAAATCTGCCTGATTGGCCAATTGAAAATCCAAGATGGCGGCCATTTTCCAAGATGGCCGCCAGATTAGCCGCCCGAAAACCGTAATAAATCGGCACATAAAGGGTTAATCAAATTTTAAAGGTCATAAATGGATGCGATAATTTAAGACCTTTAATTTGATACCTATTTTATGGGTCTACGACCACAGGAAATACTTTAACCCATTGGGAACCATTGTCGACTTTTGTCACCATGAGTATTAGTTATATATTTTTCTGCAATCCCCTAGAGACTAACAGTTCCACAGTTACTTGAATGTCACTGTAGCTACTCAACTGTAGTTACTTAAGTATATTATAGTATATTGAAACGCCCTGGTGGCGAAATTCGGTACTGCACCTTTAAGGCACCATTGTGCGCGACATGTGTGTTTTGAGTAGACACAAAATGCAGAGAGCACATGGTGGCAGCCAGTTCTATCAGCCACACATCGTTTTGGTTTAATCCAGAGTAGATATCTGTGACTGTGAGTACTTACAAACTGACTTGTGTGTGCCAAGTGATGTGTTTCAAAATTGTGGTTAATTGTGTGTTATTTCAATGTGTAAGCTAAGCTAAGCTAACTATGCTATCGGAAATTAGCTAATTCATTCAATTACTTTTTACACTATCATACAGGAAAGTGTCTATTATACACGTACAGGGTGGTAAAAGGATAAACCCTCGACCCTGAACGTCATACTGACCATGGACACAAGTGCTACTGTAAAATCGTGGAACACTGACTGGACCAAGTGTTGCCTATGTCAGGAGGTTAAGAAAGAAGATCTAAAGTCCCCCCAGGGCAATCCTGCCAGAAGAGGCGATGATGGATATATGAACTTGGCAACGAATATTCCTCTGTTTCACTCACTCAATGCACTACCAATCAAGCTAGACCCTGCAAGACTTGACGAAGGTGGTGGGATAAATGAAACCTTAAGACAAAAGAAGGCAAAATATCATGAGAGTTGTAGGCTTCTATTTAACAACACAAAGTTACACAGAGCTGAAAAAAGATCAACCCCTACAGGTACTAGTGATGAGGGCGGTAGAAGTAAGATCCCACGAAAGGTCCAAGAAGCTAAAACACAAGAATGTTTCTTTTGCGAAAAAGGAGGGGAGCTTAGAGAAGCAATGACAATGCAAGTGAATAACAGAATAAACGAATGTGCAAAAACACTCAGTGATAGAAAACTCCTTGCCAAACTAAGTGTAGGAGATGTCATAGCACAAGAACTGAAATATCACCCTGCTTGTTTGGTGGCATTGTATAACCGAGAACGAGCCTACCTAAAGGTGCAGGAGCAAGAGAAAGCACAGGAGCACTGGAAGGAAGCATATCCAATTGCTTTCTCCGAACTAGTCACCTACATTAGTGAGATGAAAAATGCCAGTGATAGTAGTGATCCACTCATATTGAAGCTTGCTAATTTGACCATGCTTTACAAGCAGAGGCTGGAGCAGCTTGGTGTTGAATCGCCTGATGTTCATCCTACTCGACTCAAGGACCAGCTGCTTTTTCACATTCCCAAGCTGCAAGCTCATCACCAAGGACGAGATGTTATGCTGGCTTTTGAAAATGATGTAGGCTCAATGCTCTCACAAGCATCCAAGTACGGTGAAGCGATCCACCAAGCAAAAGCTGCTGGGATAATAAGACAAGATATGCTACATCAAAAGTCAAATTTCAGCAGCACCTTTAACGACACAGACCTAGAACAGGCTGTACCACCATCACTGCTGCAATTTGTATGTATGATCGAACATGGTGCTGACATCAAGTCCCAACTCGTGCATGGAGCATCGCAATCTGACCTTTCTATATCGCAACTCCTACAGTACAACTGCTTTGCGAAATATAAGGAAGGAACGGATGTCCACAGGCATTCCAAGGACCGTGAGCCACCTTTTGCAGTCTACATGGGCCTGTATGTGTTTGCCAAGACGAGGAAGAGACAAATCATTGAAATGCTCCATGAGAATGGGCTCAGCATATCATACGACAGAGTCCTAGAAATCTCAGCACAGTTAGGAGAAGCAGTTGTTGCACAGTATGTGCAAGATGGAGTAATCTGTCCCCCAGTCTTGAGAAAGCAGTTGTTCACAACTGCAGCAGTGGACAACATAGATCATAATCCGACTGCGACCACAGCTCAAACATCATTCCATGGTACAAGTGTGTCCATTTTCCAACATCCAAGCACTGAAAATGCTGGCGATGAACGTGAGCCGCTCAAACTAGAGTCAGAAATGAAGGTTAAGAAAGTACCAGAGCTTCCAGAAGCATACACCAATATTCGACCAGCATACATCACGAAAAAAACCCAATCCTCCTCCAGTAGCAAACCAATCTTTACCAGCACCCGAGTCGATCTGGTTACACTTGAAGGAAGAATATTCTTGGTTGGAGGAAGTCTTCCTCACTGAGGATGTGGCTGATGCAGTAAGCATCACATGGTCAGCCCACCATGCAACGCAGAAAAGGAGCCATCCATTTGAAGTGAGTATTTCAGCGATGATGCCTCTGTGGCGAGATCAGGCTCACTCTGTTGTAACGATCAAGCATGCCATGGCGAAGGTCCGTGATACAGTGGCTTTTCTGAACCCAGGGCAGACACCTGTCATTGCTGCTGATCAACCGTTATATGCTCTGGCAAAACAAATACAATGGAAGTGGCCCGAATATGGAGAGGACAAGTTTGTGATCATGTTCGGTGGACTTCATATAGAAATGGCTGCACTGAGATCGATAGGAACATTACTACGGGAGAGTGGCTGGACCAGTGCCATTGTGGAAGCAGAGGTGGCCTCATCTGGTACAGCAGAGTCTTACCTGTCTGCATCCAGTGTCACCAGGACAAGACAAGCACACCAGATCACTGCATGCAGCTTGTACAAACTGATGAAGAAGGCATACCATGATTACCGCTCTGAAGAGTCTTGCATATCAGATATAACCTTTGAGGATTGGTGTGAACAACGGAGGAAAGAGAGTCCGCAGTTCCAGTTCTGGAGTCTGGTGCTGAACATGGAGCTCACCATATTCACCCTGATCCGCTCATTCAGAGAAGGAGACTTCAACTTGTACCGTGAAGCACTTTCAGAACTGGTGCCTTACTTCTTTGCAAATAACAATGTCAACTATGCGCGGTGGATCCCAATTCACCTCCGAGATATGATGTCTCTTGAGCAACAACATCCAGATGTGGCCAGAGAGTTTCACAAAGTGAACTTTGCCATCCACAAGTCAAGAAGAGAATACTCTGGCCTGGCGATCGACCAAGCACACGAGCAAAATAATGCAGTGATCAAAGGTGACGGAGGAGCAATTGGGTTGACAGAAGACGCGTCAGCACTTCGTAGGTGGATGGTCGCTGGACCCGAAGTTAGTCGTCTAGTAGCTGGATACGAGGCCATGTCTGGTATGAAAGATGCCACATATAGCAGCAGACACCACGAGCAGACAAGGAGTGCCCAGAAATCTTTCTTTGCAAAGGTGAAATCACTCTCTGCAGTGATGCAGGAGATGGGCAACCCATTCCAAGAAGAATCAGCCGACCTGCTGGTGCTAGACACGAAGAACATTGCAGACCCAACTCTAGCTGAAATGGTAGCAACACATCACCGACGGGGCAAAGAGCAGTTCCAATCATTCATGGAGGGGCTAGAGGATGAAGGTGAAAGTGCTTTTTATAATACGATCAAGAAAAACCTTGCTTCTTTCTTCAAACAAGAGCAGGCTAAGGACATTTCTAAGGAGAAAGTCCTGAAAGACGACTGTCAGTTATTCTCGCGACTGTTCATCTCGTGCCAGAACAGGCAGTGTAACTTGCAAGAATTCTTCAAGCACGAAAATCAGTCGCACCCTGCATCTCTCAGTGATAGCGGCAAGCTTCATACGTGTCAGAAGTCACAGCTGGTTGAAATTCTTGAAGCGCAAGTGAACATCCCAGACACAGAACCAAATGGAGATGCAATCATCATTGATGGCTCAGCACTTATCAATGCCTTACCTCCACGTACTTCAAAGACATTTGATGACTATGCTAAAGAAGACATAATCCCAAAGGTTGAATCCTATGGTGCCAGGTACAAGCGGGTGGACGTAGTCTTTGATGTGTACAAGAAGTCAAGTCTGAAATCCGAGACAAGGTCGAAAAGAGGGCAAGGAATCAGAAGAAGAGTGACAGGGACGAGTAAGACACCAGGTAACTGGCAAAGCTTCCTTCGTGACGCCAGCAACAAGACTGAGCTGTTTCACTTCCTTGCGGAAAAGATGTGTGAAGCAGAGACGACAAGCACAGTAATTGTCACAAAAGGAGAAGAAGCCATTAGCAACACAGGGAAGTTGCTGGATGCTGTGTCCCCATGTTCTCATGAAGAAGCTGACAGTCGAATATTTGTGCACGCCAGGGATGCAACGACTGATGGGAGCAAGTCTATTATCATTAAGGCTAATGACACGGACGTGCTAGTCATAGCAATATCTGTACTGCCATCCTTACAGGAACTAGGTCTTGAGAAAATGTGGATTGCCTTTGGCCAAGGAGCCAAGATGCGATGGATTCCAGTCCATGAGGTAGTTTCTGCAATAGGGCTTGAGAAAGCTAGAGGGATCCCATACTTTCATGCGTTCACTGGATGTGATGTCGTGTCTGCCTTCCGTGGGAAAGGGAAGAAATCTGCATGGCAGACTTGGAACGTATTCGATGATGTTTCTGAAACATTCACTAATCTCAGCCAGCATCCAACATTGATTTGTGATCTTGACCTGCAGAAGCTGGAGAGATTCGTTGTCCTCATGTACGACAGATCAAGCGCAACCACTGGTGTGGATGAAGCAAGACTAGATCTCTTTGCCCGCAAGCAGAGGCCGTACAACTCAATTCCACCAACACAGGCAGCGCTCAGAGAACATGCAAAGCGTGCGGCTTATCAGGCTGGGATCATCTGGGGCCAGGCAACCATCTCCAATCCAGACACGAGCAGTCCCGCTGAATGGGGATGGACACAGAAAGGAGAGACATGGCAGATATGTTGGACAACACTACCCCCTATTGCAGCGAGCTGTCGGGAACTGACGAAGTGTTCCTGTAAGAAAGGTTGCACAGGAAGATGCAAATGCTTTCAGTCAGAGCTCCCCTGCACATCACTCTGCAGCTGCATATGTGAACAGTAGCAGCTGGAGGACCAGTGGCATGGTATAAATAACTTTGAACATTTGCTAGCCGGGGTAAAGCTTACGTAATAAAAAACAGGCAATCTGGTGGCCATCTTGAAAAATGTGTCAGTGTGCTTTATTAAAACCCTTTGAGACCCAAAGTGCAAATAGTACTCATGGTGACAAAAGTCGACAATGGTTCCCAATGGGTTAAAGTATTTCCTGTGGTCGTAGACCCATAAATTAGGTATCAAATTAAAGGTCTTAAATTATCGCATCCATTTATGACCTTTAAAATTTGATTAACCCTTTCTGTGCCGAATTATTACGGTTTTCGGGCGGCTAATCTGGCGGCCATCTTGGAAAATGGCCGCCATCTTGGATTTTCAATTGGCCAATCAGGCAGATTTGATTAGTACCACTTGGAGAACAAGTGTGCCAAATGTGATGCTTGTATCATCATGTGCACGATTTTTCTGCAATCCCCTAGACTAAATACAATTACTAACAAAGCACTTATATACTAATAAAGGACTGGCTTATCTAAAGCCAGTTGAGTAGCACTTGAAATGTTTGGCTCTATGAAACCTGATGTACTTATATGATTCTGTTTTCTTCAAGGTTGTATCTTCTTGGTCGAATGCACTTATTGTAAGTTGCTTTGGATAAAAGCGTCAGCTAAATGTAATGTAATGGAAAGTTAATAGGATTCAAGAGGTATCTGTACGTTTATTTTTCAAAAATCTAATAAATAAATCAATATAATATGTATCTATTGTTGGGGTTAAATTATGGAACAAAGCCAATGTACATTTAAAAATGTACCTTTTTTTTGGTTTTCAAGAAATTGTTTGTATTGCTTTTTTGTATTGCATATCTTCCCTTCTAAAAGGGTTAAATTAATAATATTTGTTCTCAAAGCAAGGTTACACCTGTGAGTTGGATATAGAAGTGTCAGAATCAAAATATAGATGTTTTTATTTTAAAGTAAATTCACATTGAACACAGTAAAAAAATGTAAGTACAGTAGGTAACTTCAGTTCTATTTCGTATATGGCTTCGCCCTCTAAGGCTATCGCTATTGGGTTAAGGGCGAAGCAAGAAGTAGTCTGCGCCCCACTGGGTCCGCCCGGCACTAGAAGCACAGACACACCTGCTCAATAACAACCCATGCCTATTGCGCCATGCGTAATGGCGCATCACCGTCCCTGGAATATAGCATAACATGAATATGTTCCATGAGTGGACGAAGGCTGGGAACAATACATACAGTACCAGCCGCTGGGAGAAAGTAGAGACGAAGGTCACACTTTGCCCAGTGACAAAAAGAGGGGGAACAGCAGCTCCCTGCGTGCAGACAGGCAGGAGAGTGCACAGCTGGATCCCTGACATCACTCACTCTGACAGGACACTCTGTACAAAGTGTGTCAGAGGAAAAAAGGAAACATCCCTCTCATAAGAGGGAAAAAGGGCCGCTCTCCGCGTGCCGAGAGGCAGGAGAGAGGCGCACAGCTGGACCCCTGATGTCACGTGACGTGGGTCACAGGTGACTTTGTTGTTATTAGGTACTCGAACTGCGCATGCGTGCGATGGACATATCCAGTGCTAAAGCACCGCCTCTGGCGGTCAGTAGGGACGAAATAGAACAGAAGTTAAATCCATTTCTCACTTATTCTGACAATGTACTTAACCCCAAATAAAATAATCCAATAAAAAGAGTTGTTAAATAATAGTGAAGTCACGTTGTAATAACAATAACTCTCTCGAGTTTTCTTTTTGTGCTTTGCCAAACGCCACTTGCGTTGCCGTACGGAGTTGTCCAATATGGCGGACCATCTCGCACATGCGCACTGCAGATAGAACAGGGCGGCAGATCGGGTAGTGACGGGACGCTCCAAAGGGGTGTGGCCAGCAACAGCTCTAAATGGGCGTGGCCAGAATCAGCACTTTAGTAACAGGGCTGAAATAGAGGGGTATGAGCAGTGGCGTTTTTATATGTTCAAAAGTGGTGGGGCACAAAATTAGATGTCTATATATAACTTTCTGCAGTGAGGTTCATGGCTGGTGAGGCACTGGCAGCACTGACTCTTCAGGTTTACAAATATTATATTTTGACCTAAATCAAAATATAATATTATTTTCAAAAGCCTCTTTAGTCTGATGCTTCGATTAATTTTAAACAGACAGTTCAACAGAAGGATACCCAAAAAATGTAATTTTATCATTTAAATATTGAATTGTTCTCTCTTAGTAAGATCCCATATTCAATAAAATGGCGGTCTTACCTTGACTTGAAGATGAAGTCCATTTGCCTATCCTTCTGGACAAAAACCTCTATTACTTTTTTGTAAAAGTCCTCCTTATCTTCTTGTAGTTTCAAAAGTCTATCATAAATCTAATCGATAGATTTATGATTCGAAAATGATAAAAGTAGGGTAGACATGTGGATATTATCCGGCTGAACAAAACGTGCATTTATCTAACAGCTACGTTTCCCACAGATCTTACTTCGAGCTATTTTCTAAAATCCTATGGAGAAATCTCATTGCTTTTTTGTGGAGGGAACCCTGTGCGCAGCTTACTTCCGGGTTTTAGGACGCGTCACTGCACCACTTTCGTCTCCTCTTCACACAACACACTCTCACTCCATAATCGTCCAGGAGCGACGTTTGGTCAGTGTCCGTGGCGTGCAGTTGTGACGCTCCTAGGCTCCTTCAGCTTCATAAATTGACGCAAATAGCTTTAAACTGATTGCAATGTATTCCCATCTGCGGCGGGATTTGACGCTCATGGAAGCACGGCATGCGTTTGTGTCGGCTGCCCTTAAAGGCAATGTGAGCCACCATTCCCATTGGATAACGGAGAATTGTACACCCGGAAGTAAGTATTCCCCTTACTGTCGATTGATTTTACAGTGATATCTGCACTACTCATCGACTACAAAACACCAGATTATCCTTGTTAATTACACAACATTGATTGGTTTAAATTGTGTGCAATGCTTTTGTATTTTTCCCCTTCGATTCGGAGAAACAAATATTTTTTCAGAGTAAAGGATGGCAGAAGACACTACACTACCCAGAATCCCCAGCTATCGTTTAGGACTACACCATGTGCTCTGTTTGACAAACCCCGTGATTAGTTCTCAAGCTCTGATTGGTTGACCTCCAACTGCATTCCATATGAAAAAAAAACGTTTCGTAAAAGATAAAATCATACTTTATTCAGCAGTGCTTGCTTTACTCTTTGAAAGTCATCACATGAATGCATTGTAATAAATGGTTCGGCTGCATTAAATATATTACACATCTGTCGTAGTTCTTTATTTTGATTTATCTACAGAGATCGGGCTCAGAATAGACCGGAAACTATTCTTTTACCGTTCAGTTTGAATTTCACAATAAAGTTAGTAATATTTTGTTTTGATATTATTGTTTTGTATGAACTACTAGACCGCTGGGTCATGTTAAGACCATCTTTTCATGTGTTCGTCGTCCATAACATACGCCTGCCCATACCATAACCCCACCACCACCATGGGCCACTCGATTCACAACATTACCCTACCCCTACCCCTCACACCAGATACTGACTGGTTTTCGGACCCCCCCAGACCCCCCCCAATAAAGCAAAATGCACGTTTCAGAGTGGCCTTTTATTGTGGCCATTCTAAGGCACACCTGTGCAATAATCATGCTGTCTAATCAGCATCTTGATATGCCACACCTGTGAGGTGGGATGGATTATCTCGGCAAAGGAGAAGTGCTCACTATCACAGATTTTTTCAGATTTGTCAACAATATTTGAGAGAAATGGTTATTTCGTGTATATAGAAAATGTTTTAGATCTTTGAGTTCATCTCATGAAAAATGGGAGCAAAAACAAAAGTGTTGCGTTTATATTTTTGTTCAGTGTAGTTTCACACAAAGGAATGTTTGCAATATTCTTCTTAAATAAAGAAAATTACATTTATTTATGACACAGCTTGGCTGAATACTCTGAGTGGTCAATGTGTCAGTTTTGACCAAAGGGTACAAGTCCAATCACATCAATCAGCAGAAAGGAGTCTGGTCAATTTAACATCAATAGCTTCAAACAAAAAAATGAATTCATGATATCTGAAGAGTCCCCAGTAAAGAAAATAAAAAGATAACTAAAACAACAAAACATAGAGAAAGAGGTTACAAAACAGAGTGCTGGACGACAGAGAAATCAGCAGAAGAAGAGAGACAGGAAGTAAACACTAAATGGAACAGCAGAAGAAGAGAGATAGGAAGTAAACACTAAAGGGAACAGCAGAAGAAGAGAGACGATGGCTGCAGTCGAACAGTCCAAAAATCAGCCCCTATATTCCTATCGTCTATTCCTTGACCTCTGTGTGAAACGTCACAGGGTTAAGGAATAGTGGATAGGAGAATTCAAAAGGATTTGAGAATCCGACTGCACTTTCACTATCCAAGGTATTTATGATGTGCCAGCGGACATCATTAATGTGCGTCTGCTGCTGTGGGGAAACGACAGTTTTCTATACAGCGGACTACATGATGTAGAATAAGAACGGCGGACGCATCTCGAGACTATGCCCCGTGCTCTGATGGGGTTGTTTTATGCTTTATGAACGTGGACAACAGAGAAACATAAATTCTTCAATTGAAATAAAAAAGTAAAGTGAGATTTATGCTTGTCACCCTCCGGTCCACACGTATTAATCCACATGAATCCCAATACGTATGATTGTATGAAAAGATCTTAAAATCAATACAAATGTATTTATTATAAACGTTAGTCCTTATATCTATCAGTGTGTATATCACCTTTCAAACATCTTTTAGAAGTTGAACAAACCCCACACAGCTCAGTAAACACTGTGAGATGTTGACTTTATTTGATCATTTCAGTAAAAACTAACGTTCATATTTCTCTCTTTGATTATAATACTGATGAACGTTCAAAATAAAGCACTTTGGCAACTTACCACATACGTTTTAAAATGCTTAATAAGCACCGTAACTTTCATGATATCATTTCTCGGTCATAATCGGTTGTTTCCGTGAACGGCCGACTGTTGTGTGACGGCAAATGCTGCGGCTGCAAGGCATTGTGGGGCAGCATTTTCTCCTCTCCTTTCGGTAAGGGAGGTCCAGTGGTTCCTAAGCTAAAGGAGGTTATAAAGGAAGTTTGAAACCTCCTTTCCTTTCATTTGGAGAATTGGAACGGCACTTATCATGGCTGCCACTGAGGGACTTCCGGGTCATTTCACTCCGTTAGGAAGGTTCCTAAGCTAAACTGAGGATGTTTCTCAATGTCGAGGACGCTTCCTTGGTAGGACATGTCTTCTGAGTCACTTCCTTCAGAAGCGAGGCAAGAATCCTTCCTAGCCTCGGGAAACGAAGAATTGTGGAACAGGCTAACGGCCCGTCCACACAGCGGCGTGCGTTGAAGCTTCCAACGCTTCTGCCCATTCACTTTGAATGGGGTGACGTCACTTTTAGCCAAAATGCATTTTGGGAAGCGACGTGGAGCGTTGCTGGCGTAGCTGGCGTCAAAAGTTGAGCAATGTTCAACTTTTGACGCCTCGACGGAGGCGTCAGCCAATGAAATCCCGTTTATTCAAATCTGCCAGTACAATCGCATAGCCAATCAAACCGCGTGTATGCTGGGAGAGACTACGCAGGTCATTTCCTCATATTCAAAAAAATTGAGGGGAAATTCATTGTAGCGGTAGTGAATCACCCGGTGCTGTATGATCAGTCTCTGTTCATCTACCGGGATACAAACCGGAGGAGCGAGGCATGGAGGGAGGAGGCAGAGACAGTGGGTGAAACTGGTAGGTTTTCGCCTGTTTGGGGATTTTATATCCAGTTTACTTCGTTTTAACATTGCTATTGCTTTGTATGTCGGGGGCGGGAGATTCATGTGATTGGTTGTTGGTCGTGTTGCTCGCAAAAAATCCCCAAGCTTCAGATACGCCCACCTCCAAGCGTCAACGCACGCTGCTGTGTGGACGCTCCGTAACAAGTGTGCAGGTGTGCGTCATATGCGAGGCCCCGCCTTAAATGGAGCGCGATTTCCGCCAAAGATTTGGAAATGGGTCCGTGCGCAAAGCATTGTGGGGATTTTAAGACCGCGGAGGATACACATGTGCAGCCTCGAAATTTCTCTCTACGAAGGACGCCGGGCTCGGTAGAATTACAAGGAGCCTGCCGGACATTGGAACAGTCCTTCGGCGGGACTCGATGACGTAGCATCCTTGAAATAGTCGCTCTGGAGCATCTTTCCTTGACATTGAGAAACACCCTGGCCCTTTCTCATTTCACTAATTCCCCCTCCTCGACTCCTCGAATCCTCCGGTAGTGACCCGGAAATGAATTTAAGCGCGCCATGTTGGAGGACATCTAATTTCTCTAAATGCACTTCGAGGACCGAGGATCGAGCATCGAGGAGGCTCTCTGGAGGAGCTATAACCAAGGATACACTGATGGATCCACCACGGTCCTCCACGGCTCCTTCGTGGATGCATTTCCGGGAACAGAGATGTTTTAAAGAGTCGTGACGCACGGCCGGACTTATCTCAGCCAATCACAGCTCTTTATGCATCCCCTGGATATTATTTTTTTAAACTGCTTTCATTGACACGATCTTTACAGGGAGAACAGCTGTGAGGTCTACAAAACTAGGGCCACCAGGGTGGGAGGAGGGGGTCTGGAGGACGGGTTTGGACTGACAACCCAGGAGCACAGCGGACGGCCCGGAAGGGATCTTGGGCGGACGTCCCGGGGGCAAGGTAGAGTTCACAAAGGGGCGAAGGCCACAGCGGGCGAACTCAGGGGGCCGGGCCCGAGGACGAGGACCGCGGCCGGGAAAGTCAGGGGGCCGGGCCCGAGGGCCCTCTTCTGTCGAACACTGGACGCTCCCTTCCACCAATCAAAGCAGCAAGCCAAATAAAAGGTAAAATGTTGTAATTCTACCTCAAATGGATCATCTGCTGGGTCCATTTGTGGTTGGTTCATTCTGTTAAGGTGAGTGAAGCAAGCAGGACCCACATCCAGAATAAACAGAAAAAATACCTTTATTTCAAGGTTTCTAACCTCTTAAGCCCCACGGACCCGAGCTCGGGTCCGAAAATGCTATATATGTAGCAACAGTGCTATATCTGAAGTGTCATTCATGAAACTATTAATATTCCATTCCCATCTGACCGGAGGAAACTTGGCTTACTGACGATACGAAAAAGAAAAAAAAAATTCTAAAAATAAGTCTCACAAGAAGCCTCTAAATGACCCCATGTCAAAAACGGGCAATTACTATGTCTGCTCATAACTCACAAAAACGATCATTTATAATTCATCCTTTCCGCACAAACAACACATTTTCTGAAAGCTGAGATTCCACAGATTCCATGGGTGTACACTCCATCACTACAGGCACAACATTAACCGAGCTGGCAGCCAGAACATAGCAAGTAAACAATATCAGTTTTCAAATCCCTGACAATAATTAGGTTTTACCTTGGCTGTTTTGTGATCAAAAGTTGTGTTCAAAGGAATAAAAACGCTGCTCAAGGTTAATCCAATGTCTCTTGTCACTTTAAAATGATTACTGAGAATCAATCCTTTCATTCACGGCAGAAGAGTAGGTCCAACGATTAACAGTCCGTGGATTCAGCTGCGGGAGCTGCTTTTTACGCATAGCTCCCCCTCCGCAGGCATGACGTATTTACGTAATTTGAAACTGCTACTCGATTCGATTGGCTCTAACGATTCAAAAAAGGTGTCAATCACCCAAATCGACCAATGGGTTCCAGAGATAGGAGTTTGCGTAAGTATAAATAAAGGCAGTAGGCTATAGCAGGTTTGCGCACGCCCCACTATGTTTACGCAGCATACTAGGCTATAGCATAGCATAGCATGTCCCGCGGCGACAGGAGAGCAGAGAACGGCAGATCGATCAGCGAAACAGCAGGATTTGTTTTCTTTGTCTTCATTGTAACAATGGCAGCCAGAAAGAAGACTTTTTTGTCCGTCGAGGAGGCATTGGACATCGTATTTCAGGACTCTCCGTCGGAAGATAGTGATCTCGTCAAGCACAAAGGGGACAGTAATGACTCTGATTATGAACCTCCGTCACCGGAAAGGTATGGATTCTCTCTGTTTGTATCTATTACTTATTTATTTGGTGTAAGAGTATTCATCTGTTTTTATCTTTTTGTTATGTATTTGGTGTAAGAGTGTATTCATCTATAATAATTTTACACACGTGACAATAACACGACGGCATCCATCTTGTGATATAATGTTCTTTCACACACTCAACAACAAAGAAGATGGATGCCGTTTCTTGTTCTTGTTGTTGAAAAATACAAGACATGTTGAATTTAACACGGTATTACATTTCTGTCTGTCATATATATGTGTGTATATATATATGTGTGTATATATATA
>NW_022991274.1:0-50705 GCF_902827175.1 Gymnodraco acuticeps
TGTGCTGCTGTCGCGGCGGTGTTTGAGGCGGCTGCTGCAAAGAGAGAAGCTGACGCGGCTGCCATGGATGGTGGAGGAGACGGAGGGAGGAAGAAGGGGAAAGCAGACGAAGGAAAGATGGGTAGTAGCAGAGCCAATACTGCTGCTGTTCCGGCTGCTGCGGATGATGGACAGAATGCGAGGAGTGGTGAAGGTTTGGCTGAGACTGAAGTAGAGGCTGTGGTGGATGTAATTCTGGGGGCATAAACTGATACCGAGGCTGAAGCGGACGTTGAAGTTGAACATGATCCTGAGGCTGGAGGAGGAGCTGTCGGTGGGAGGAGAGGAGGAGAAGGAGGCGGAGGACAGACGGCTGAGGGAATGGAGGTCAGCTCGGTTGTGTCGGACATGGAGGAGGGAGGGGACGACGAGGAGTATGAGGACGAGGAGGTGGAGATGAAAGGACCCATAGAGGAGAAGATCTTTGGCGAGGCGAATGCTGGGTTAAAGAGCAGAGGAATGAGGAGAGAATCCAGCAGGCTGAATGCAAAGAGGAAAGCCGATAAGGAGAAAGCGGTGGAGAGAAGACGGGTGAAAGCGACAGGAGGAGTTGCAAAGTGTCCGGACAAAAAATAAATAGAATGAAAACAATAATAACCTTAATAACACTTGTAATGGTGACAATTTCCTCTTTCAATTGGAATGGGCTGAGGTCCAAGGACAGGAGAGAGCAGGCCTTAATGATAGGTGACTCAGACATTATTTGCTTGCAAGAGACACATTGGGATGAAAGGTGTGTGGAGGATGTAAGGAAAGAATGGATGGGAGAAATGTATGTAAATAATGGGAGTGTGGGTGCTAGAGGGGTGGATAAATGGTTAAAAGGGGATGTGATTAGAAGACCTGCATCAGAAAAAGTGTGGATGAGTGTTGTGAATGGTATGACTGGCAGGAGAATGTGGGAGAATGTGGGAGAATGTGAAAATTAAGTGGAACAGTATTGAATGTGATAATTTAGATTTTTTGTTGAGGCATAATAGGGTGTTTAACAACCTGATCATTAGCCATTTTGATGCAACTGTTGAGAGAGAGTGTGATGTGTGTAAGGATCAGGTTGAAACGTGTTTGCATGAGTTTGTTGAATGTAAAGAGCTTGTAGGTTTTTTTGGAAGGATGAAAGAGTTAATTGGTAGATGTTGGAATGAATGGTATGTGAGAGAAATGGAATGGAAGGAGCTGTGGCTGTTTGGTCTGATTGAGAAGAAGGATGAATGCAATGTGAATCTTTTAAATTATGTTCTGAGCCATGCAAGGCGTGCGGTCCAAATAAGGAGGAACATTGCCCATTTCGAGGGTAAAATGTCAAAGGTGTGGCATATAATGAAGAGGACAGTAAAAAGGGACATTAACCTTGTGCTAATACATGTGGAAAAGGACACATTTTGCGAGGATTTTGTGGATGGCAGCAGGCTAGTTGAGCTGGATGAGGAGGGAGCTTTGTGCTTCAACTTTGAACGGAAAACTTAAGGCACACTACCTTTAAGCTAGTGATATGAAATATTGAATGTGTGTATTATGAGCAATGCTTTATGTAGTTGTGATGAGATGTTAAATGTCTATTTTTGATAATAAAAGATAAAAAAAAAAAAAGTAGGGGCTTGGACTGCGAGCCGTAGGGTCGCTGGTTCAAGTCCCCGACCAGACCTAAAATATGGAGTGTGGACTGCTACTTGGAGAGGTCCCAGTTCACCTCCTGCCCTGCCGTGGTGCCCTTGAGCAAGGCACCGGACACCCCCCTTCCCCCCTCACTCCCATTGCGCGGGCGCTATACAATAGCTGCCCACTGCTCCTGGTACTAGACTCCTGGTACTAGGATGGGTTAAAAGCAGAGGCCAAATTTCACTGTGTGCTGTGTGCTCTGCATGTGTGACCATTAAAGAGAGGTTCATCCCTCCCATTCTATCTCTTGTGTCAGTTCGTCTTGTCGAAAGTGTCGATCTTGTTTTGTATTCCTATTTTTGAAAATAAAGTATTTACTCATACTTTACCTCTGTCTCCCGGGTCGTGCATTTGAGTCCTTTACCAAGTTCGTGACAGACAAAAGGCAAAACATAAAAATGAGTCTTGAGATATTCTGATATTTCCTGTAGTGCTTTTGCATTTGCCCTATCCAAATGCATTACAATCTATAACAGGTATGCGTCATCATTATTTAATGTTTATAGTTTATGAAGTACAGTTTTTCCCCTCATTTATGTTGATCATTACATTACATTGCATTTAGCTGACGCTTTTATCCAAAGCGACTTACAATAAGTACATTCGACCAAGAAGATACAACCTTGAAGAAAACAGAATCATATAAGTACATCAGGTTTCATAGAGCCAAACATTTCAAGTGTTACTCAACTGGCTTTAGATAAGCCAGCCCTTTATTAGTATAAAAGTGCTTTGTTAATAGTTCTATCGCTCGAAGTGGAGTCGAAAGAGATGAGTTTTCAGTCTGCGCCGGAAGGTGTGTAAGCTATCTGCTGTCCTGATGTCAATGTGGAGCTCATTCCACCATTTTGGAGCCAGGATAGCAAACCCACGTGTTATCTTCATCATGTTTCTGAGAGCTTAAGGATACACACAATGAGATTTGGGGAGTTACATTAAATATAAACATAACTTTTTAGTGTTCATTAAAAAACAACTTCACATGGCTCTTTTAGTGTTCATTCTGGCAGTTGTTCACATTTCTGTAGTAGTTTTTCAATGAGTGCCTCCCAACAGCGATAGATTTGCATACATGGCCATAACCGTTGGTCTTGTCTGTTACGTGCACGGCGAACATGTAAAGCAGTGTCATTGTGTCTTTGCATAATGTGCCTTCTCAAATCGTTTAGGCTAAGAGAAGATAAACTAATCGTCCTTTCATGAGTTGCTTTGAAAGTTACAGATAAGTTAGAGGAAGTTCAAATGTTCATAACAATTCCATGGAAGACAATATTAAAAAACAATCTTTTAAGAACACGAATCAACCAAAAACCAAACAAAGAATGTATTTTCTCTTTATTGAGGAGATAATTACTTTTTGTATACAAAATGAATTAAAACCTTTGACTTCACAGTGCATGCGCATTAAACCAGGACCTTGTTACATCACTTTACATAAGTGCAGTCAGTGTTGTGTCCTAACCTTTTAGGATCATGTTAAAACTCCTCCCTTGTTGTCTGACACTGCTATGATGTCTAATCTAACACACGAGTGACTCCCGTTCATCATAACAACTGCCCAGGCTGTAGCTTCTAAGAAAAGAGGAACATCCTAAAGTCATTTTCTGATACTTCCTCTAGTACCTATGTATGCATTCGGCCCGTCCACACAGCGGCGTGCGTTGAAGCTTCCAACGCTTCTGCCCATTCACTTTGAATGGGGTGACGTCACTTTTAGCCGAACTGCATCGTGGGAAGCGACGCGGAGCGTTGCTGGCGTGGCTCGCTGCAAAAGTTGAGCAATGTTCAACTTTTGACGCCTCGGCAGAAGCGTCAGCCAATCGAATCATATGCCAGTACAAGCTCTAGCCAATCAAACCGCTGCTTGTGTGTCAGGGGCGGGAGATTCATGTGATTGGTTGTTGGCCGTTAGCCCTGTCCAAATGCACATGTCTTTGCAATAACCTCCCGGGGCGAGTTACATTCAATATCAAAATAAATGTTGTTTGTTCACAAGAGAACTCTACAGGGCATCTTTACTGTTCATTAAATCAGTTGTCCACATTTCTGTATAGTTTTCTCCTTGACTGTCTCCCAGCACCTGTAGCTTTGAATATAGGGCCATCACCGTTTCTCTGTTACTTGGAAAACATGGAAAGCAGAATGGTAAAACATGTAATCTAAGAGAAGATAAACCAATCTTTCTTCAATGAGTCACTGTGACAATTCTACATAAGTTCGTAAAAAAAATAATTGCATAACGTGTATGGACCTGTGGAAGAAGAGCCAGTGCTCATGTATGTGTTAATATCTTAATAAAGACAAAGACAGACAAATACATAACATTTTAAATTGAATCATTTTAACATAAAACACCACAAATAGCTTGTGGTGTTTTATTTCAGACTTAAAATAAAATGTGGGATAGAATCAATAATATCTTACAAATAAAAAAGTGGGATAGAATGTAATCCAAGATAAGTTAATATATCAAATATTAGAGGAACAATAATTTTATGTCTGAAAGCCATTTTTACTTTCAATTATGTGAATTCGTTTAGCACAGACTTTTACCTGACTTATGCAAAGTATGTATTTATTTACAAGTGAAAGAAAACACAAGTCAATCCAAAAATAAAACTTTTCTTTAAAAAGTTTAGAGTACAAATATAACTAAAGGTTAATTCAAATACTTGTGTGAATGCCTGACCATACTCTAAGATAGCGTCTAAAGATACGGTATAAGATAAGGTCATTTCTAAGATAAGGTAATTTCTGTCTTGCAAAACGGTCCCTTCCTTATAATATGACACTTCCTAACTGCCGACGATGAGGGAATTTGCAAATGTGGGACCTGCCCATCATGAAGGCAGGGTATATATAAAGTTGACCGTGAGTCCTGAACACATGCTGAGGACCGGTTGTCTGAAACCTTTGACCTGAGGACTTCACCTAGTGCATCTTCCCATCCTTAAGGCTGGTGAGTTGAACTTTTAAATCATATTTTGATCATAACTTGTTTCTGAAATAGTTTTGTTGCATTTGCCATGCCGCTGTCCTAACGTATCTGTGTTACTGGAATGATGATGCAGCTCATTGTTTGTGACTTGCTTTGAGTATCTGCTTGGATTCAACAGATGTCCTGACTGCAGCGATGGAGGGCAACATGTGGACCTTTGCTACACTGGGTCTACTCCTTTGCTGGATGATGCCTGTTGACTCGGTGAGTTGAGCATGTGGAAGTGGGTGTTTTAAAGATCAAGTTCATATATGTCTATAAACACATCTCACCAGTGAAACTAGAATAATGTGTTCTTTGGAAGCCTGGGAAAAACATGATTTATACTTTTTGAATAATCCTTTTAATGCGATCTGGTTGGGACAAATTATCATTATTAGAACCTGCATTTTGCATCAAAGAAGTTGTTGCATGGGTATAATTGGTCTCCTTTTTTAATTTATTCTTAAGGAACTACTATGAGTGTGTACAAGTGCTAAAGTGGCAGTGTTACTAGGATACCATCATTTACTAAGTGATGCATTTGAGTTTACTCTCAAGCCTCAAGCCTGCTCCCAATCGTAACTCATTTGACAACTTTCCCCATCTAAATAAGGTTCTAAAAGAGACACTGTTATACAGTACAGTTTTAATTAACAGTGCTGGTTTAATGATGTTTGTTTTCATCTTTCTCTTTGTTGTTTTTTAGGGGATCTTATTTTTCAAATGGGCCAAAAAGGCGAACCAATTGAGCATGGTTGAAGATTCGGTTGATGACATGTATTTTGGCTGCAATGACAAAATGATGACAATAGTGAAGGACAGATTCCTTGAAGAAGAAAAAGCTGTGAACAACTTTGGAATACACTGGAGTGACTCAAAATCTTGTGCAGAAAAGGAAATTAATCCGAGAGAGGATACGGCTCTAACCATAGATCACATTAGGGCAATCTGTGTTTACACAGCTAACAATGTGTACAAGCAATTTAATACTGCAGTCCGGACAGAAGGGAGATCCTATCTCTCCTCATTCAAATACCACTCTTTACATTACCTGCTGACATCTGCCATACAGATCTTGAATAACAACAGCCCCTGTCACTCTACTTTCAGACGATCCAAAGATTTATTTACTGGCAAAGTCAACCAAATAATTCGGTTTGGCTCCTTTGCCTCAACATCTATCAAACCAGGCTTGATGAACTTCGGTACTAAGACCTGCTTCAAAATTGAGACCTGTTTAGGCGCTGGAAAAATATTCAGTCTTTCCTAAAGAGGAAGAGGTTCTCATCCCTCCCTACGAGAGGTTCGAGATAACTGAGATAAACAGAGAGAACACATTTCCAGGTCTGGAGAATTGTAAAGTTGTCTTTGTCTTGAAGAGTGCAGGGGTCCATAGCTCTCTGAACTGCAAAGCTATGCATTTGAAATGAAGCTGTATTGCTCCAACAAATGGAAAATACCATGTCCATCGTTAAACCTTCTAACTAGCTTGTCATAAATGGATTAGTTACACGGTGTTAAACATGGCTTTATTTTCTCTATGCTGATACATTTTAATGCTCAGGCTTTGATCAATCATTGTGGACTTGTTTAATCAAATGCTCCAGCAACGTGGTATATTTTCTTTGTCCAATTACAAAGAGACGTTTTAGACCTGTGTTGTTGTAATTGTTGAAAATAAAATAACTGCTTCTGCTTAATACTAATGCTTATTTTTCAGTGTCGTGTTTTATTCAAATGTTTACTCTAACATTTACAAAAAAATTCAAAGAAATTGTATTTTACATACAACTCCATATTTCCATGGTTTCTTATTCTATCTTGGTCAATTGTAATCTCAACAACATCTCAACACTTTACCCTCTTTAGTCAAATCATGTACACATATGAATTTGTTTTGCATGCCATCAAAATACTCATAGACATTATTTGGTTGCTGATCATCAGGTGATACAGGTGTTTTGTGAGTGCTGATATTAAAGCTGGAGTTCCTGCAGTGTACAGAATCAACTGCAAGAAACTCAGACCAGGAGAAGGTCAGTGCTTTCAAATGTGTACACTTTACCTTTCAAGTTAATATCTAAAACAATGTATGAATTAGATTAACATTTTAGGTTAATTGGTTAGAATAGGTTATCGGAGTTGCTGGCTTGATTTTGTGGATGATTTTGTAACACTTCCTATGTGAGTAAGAACAGGTATCACACTGATATTCAAAATAAATGTTACATTATAATGTTTTAGTATTTCTAAGGAAATTATCAAACCGTCAGGTAAAGTGAAGTAATACATATTTGTGAAATATGATGCATAACTATAATGACACATCGATATTTTCAGATGCTAATGCATTATAGACATGAGCGTCATAGAAAATGTTGCAATTGATTTGAATAATGGCCATTCTTGACAAATGTAGAACTTGAGTGCAGACTTATTTGGTGAGTTGTGTGTCAGGCAAAGAGAGGTTACTGGTTTGCGAATGATTGTAAACAACACGTTTTTGGTATTGCCGATAAATAAAGACAACATTTCCTTCTCATACAAAGAAGGATGTAAAGGTCAGTGGCATATCTCACACTTTGACCCTGATAACTATATTTAAAGGACTTTTCTGATATATCCTACTTATTTAAATAGAGTAAATAACATTTATTTTCTTGTACATATTTCCAGGAAAGATGTCAAATTTCACAGCAAAAGAAAACAACGTCACAGCTTTCTGCGGCCTCTGTGTCAAGTCACCTGTCGTTTATTGGGAATGCTGGCACAGACACCCTTTAAAGCAGTGGTTCTCAAAGTGGGGTCCGCGACCCCCCGGGGGTCCGTGGCACTCTGCCAGGGGGTCCATGAAACGTTTTCAGATTCATTAATTTAAATTATCATATCATTTTTTTTTCTTCACAAAAGGCTTCATAGTTCAACAAATAATATTTATTTTTTTTAATCTAAAATAGTTCATAGATTACGTTCTAATCTAACAAATCTATACATTTAAAAATCAAGCGCCTCACCCGTTACCATGGAAACAACAATAACTGGTACGTCAGTCATAGAGCGCCGCTGCTAGCATCATAGAGATATAACACGGCTAGCATACTACGAAGATGGACAGATTTTTAAAACGACCGGTTACGGCTAGAAATGAAGTAAATGAAAAACAAAAAACAAAAGTAAGGAAATACGATGAGGAGTATCTCCAATATGGATTTATTGAAGTGGAAGGGAAACCGAAATGTCTGATATGCCTGCGGTGTCTTGCCAATGAGGCGATGAAGCCTGCCAAATTGAAGAGGCACCTCGAGACCAAGCATCCATGGTCCGGTCGTCCCACAATCTTCACCTGTATATCACCTCTCCATGCCTCAACAGCTCTACGTCAAATCTGGCATCTCACCATATGCTGTTTCCATGGAAACGCATCCCTCGCCATAAAACACAATGTTGTGGTAACGCTTATGAAAAGGGTCAAAACAGCACCACACTTCAGATAATGGTTAAGGATCCAGCCCTCAACAGCTCTACGTCAATTATGGGGTCTCACCATATGCCGTTTCCATGGAAACGCATCCCTCGCCATAAAAGACGATGTCGCTATAATGTTCAAAAAGTGCTCAAACTTCACATGTGTGCTAACAGTCCAGCCGTGAAGGCATCTACGGGACAGTTTTGAGATTTCTTCAAATGCCGTTGCCATGGCAACACAATGCTCACCATGAAACACGGTTTTTTCATAACTTCAGTGAAAATGCTCCAAATGGCCCAAAACTTCACAGGTTTGGTAACGATGCAGCCATCAACACATCTAAGCGTATTATGGGATGTCATCAAATGCCGTTGGCATGGCAACAGATCATTCACCATCAAGTTAGTTCAAAAGTTTGCAGTTCAAATATTCTGCTGCTTTTCCTAGCCTTTTTACTTTCTTTTCTTCTCTCATCACACATTCAAGCCCCCAGTGTTCATGTATCATTTCAATCTAAATTCTTAAATTTCTTCTTACACATTACATTTCAGCATAGCAGTTTAGCGTCAGCTTTTCAGCATAAAGCATTCCCACTAGCAATTTCTTCAGGAATTGCATTCTCTAGTTAATACTGCAATTCTGCCTTATATCCTGATCTCTCTGCCTGCTAATGGCCGGGTTCTGTGGCTGATGGTATCATTTCCTGTCTTCTGGACAGACAGAATGTGTCTGAGTTCCACTTGGTTTTTACAGAGCTACTTTCAGGATGACTTATGACCAGTGTTGGACAAGTTACTTCCAAAATGTCTTTTGAAAGTAATAAGTTACATTACAATATTACTGTCTCTGAAATGTAATGAGTTACACTACTTTAGTTACTTTTGAGTTACTTTCACCAAAATAACCGCAAAAGAATGGCTAGGTATTTTAAATGCTAAAATGTAGTTTAGTGCAGCTCATTATACATCCAGTGAAGGGCGATGTGGTATAGCATAACAACTGTGTAGGCCCTTAAGGCTACTAACAACTTGTATTACACGGCTTAGTTGAATACTCGATTCTGATTGTAAATTCTTAACATGTGACACATTGTTAATCCAGCAGTACAGACCACTGTCAAGGACTATAATGAAGGTTGCTAAGGAGGATCAAGAAAGAGAAAGGAAAAGAGGTTAAAAGACGGAGCGCTGGACGTCAGATAAATCACCAGAAGAAGGTAGAGAGGAAGTAAACAATAACAGGACACGGAATGGGCTCTGTATTTTGTTTAGTATATGGCCGTGTGCAGGCCCGGTTCCAGAACAAAATGACTCAGGGTGCCTCTGAGATCATAGGGGGCGCAGCAGTAGTAGGTTTACATGAGCAATAGTGGCAACAGCAATGAAAAATAGCATTGATGGTCCCCAATGAACAGATTATGGCATTTGTTATGTTTTGAAACCAAGCAAGTGAGAACATTTCAAGTGGGTTAAAGTGCAATCCTGAAATATTTCATATAGTCCAAAGTGGACTATGGCAAAGAAAAGCACAAAAGCTTCAAAACTGTACTGATAAAACAAATGAGAACATATTGTAAATCAAGGCAAATATTATTTGAACCAGCTGATGGTTTGAAATGGCAAACATTGAAAAGTAAAAGTATTATTAAAACCATGTACTAAATCATCACCTTTTTCCCATCATATACTCTGGGAAGAGAATATTTACTGTGCTTGAAAACTGGTATCACATTACCATGTGAGGTTGACTAGTGGATCGCCGGAGCTGTTAGATTAACATTAACATGCTTATTGTAGTTCTAAATGCAATGCCTTGCGGCCTGTAGCACCATCCTTGATGGAGCATATGTGTGTGGGCTGGACCTTCCTTTACAGGAAAGGATTGAGCAGAGGGTAGAGTTGTCGATTCTTGTTCTGTTTTCTGTGACTAAAGAGACACCCACCATGAAAACCAAACAATGGTGTAGTTGTATTAAAGTCCGAGTGGAAACAGTCCTGAGTAAATCTGATTTTGTCAGAAATCGGGAGAAATGCGGGAGAAATATGACCCCGGGAGGAAACCGGGAGAGGGCAATGAAATCGGGAGTCTCCCGCGAAAATCGGGAGGGTTGGCAAGTATGGGCTAGTGTCCACAACGGAGGGTAACGATGTCCCCTTCTGACCTGTTGCTACTGTCTGCAGTAGATGCAGTGTTGCTGGCGTTTAGTGATGGTTGCTTTAACCATTTTCGTATTAATGATTATCCACAGATGTGTGTCACTGCTGTGGAAGCACTTTGGAAATGATGCACGCGCAGCGGAGCAGGTCACGCGCACCTAACACAATTTGTTTGTATTTTTCGCTCCGTTCTCTTTTTTTAATAGAGGGTGCATAACATTCAACTGGGGGTGCAATGCATGCCTATGCACCCCCGAAGATCCCGACGCGAAGCCTGAAGGGTAAACACCAGGTTTACTAATCTACCCGCACAATTTGTCTCTGGTGTCGGAATGTCTTGCGATGTTAGTACATTCTTAAAAAACAAAACACCATTTAATTTCTGGTTAAAATGTGTTGTAACTGCGTTACTGGGCATAATATATTACCCACATTTAATTAGTAATGCGTTACATTACTTCATTACAGCAAAAAGTAATATATTACTGTAACTCCGTTACTTTTGTAACGCGTTAAACCAACACTGCTTATGACATGGCCCGAGTCCGCTCTCGGTCAGGAACACCTCAGACCGAGAGGAATTAAAATGCATCACTCTCACCCTTCCTTAACCCTTCTCTTGCGTTAGGTCATACCCCCCTTCCCATGCTATTTTCAGTCAAAATTGACCGGTGTGTTTTGCACAGTGATATCTCTGGAACCCCTTATCCAATTTTGATGGTTGGCATCTCATTTGAACAGTCAAAACAAGTAGAATCAAGGAGTGACAGACATAATGACACCAGGGGTGGATTTCATATTATCTTTTGCAGTAAGTTCAAAGATAGTGCTTATTTTACATTACTGTATATTATAAAAATGCTTGCCATGTAGGCTTTGTTTACTGGAGATGGAAATGCTTTAGTTGGTGTTGTAGCTGAGATTCTTCCCGTTCCAATGATGTATGGGATGTATTGATTTGATACAAGCAAGCCAGTATTTCATGTCATGGTCCGGACCCACCGGTGGGCCCATCAAGTTCAGCATTCACTGTGATGAATATAAAATAAGACACTGATACTGTTTTCCTCAATGAACATTTATTGAAAGAGAAATATACCATAACAGAACGTGTGTGTGTGTGTGTTCACGAACATAGTTGGCAATGCAAAATTGTGGAATGTAACCTCAGGCTCCTCTCCCTCAGGGGCTTCTATCTCAGGGGCCTCTTCCTGGTCTGTTGTAGGCTCATAGTCTGGATCGCTGTTGTCTTCCATTTCTGAGACATCTTCCTCTATCTCCTCTTCATCTGGTTCAATCTCCTCTTCATCTGGTTCAATCTCCTCTTCATCTGGTTAAAAAAATATGTCCAGAGCCTCTCGTACAGAAAATCGCCTAATCGGTCGCCTGCTCATTGTGTCAATGAGTCAAATGCATGGTCAAATGTGAGCAAGGCACAAATATAACTGCTTGAGAGCCAGTAAGGGAGGCGCAATTAGCACGCGAAAGTGAGAGGTTTGTGTTTCTCGAGGGGCACAGAGCTGGCACCTGTGAGAAGGTATGATACATTGTATCATACAGCGCGAGAAAGGGAGAGGTTCCCGTAATGTGTGTGTGTGTGTGTGTGTGTGTGTGTGTGTGTGTGTGTGTGTGTGTGTGTGTGTGTGTGTGTGTGTGTGTGTGTGTGTGTGTGTGTGTGTGTGTGTGTGTGTGTGTGTGTGTGTGTGTGTGTGTGTGTGTGTGTGTGTGTGTGTGTGTGTGGAGATGTTTTCCATCTGCAGGATGAACATAATACACTCATACCCATTCATTTTCTATGGCGGTCAATTCTGACCGAAAACATCATGGGTGTTGAATACTGTTGAAACTGTTGAATAAATAGCTCACAATTCAATGCAAGTGGTGATCATCAAGTGTGTATGTTCAGAGGCCTAGTGTGGAGGATAACATAAGGTATTGAGGCAATTGGATGAAAAACACAATATGTACGATTAAAACAAAAGTAATTCGGTCACTTTTGACCCGAAACTTTTTGATGCTGAGCGACCCAGGGATCTGGTCGGCAGACAGCAGCTGGAGACTTGGCGTGCGTCTCCCAATAGTTCGGAGCGTGTCCGACTCAGAGGCACACTGGCCCTGATAGGAACAAGCAAGCGGTGCAAAATACAGGTACTTGAGAGCGTTGCAAAAGACAGTAACTTGGGAGCGTTGCAATACTGCCTTCAACCGACCCGTCGATCAGCGTCTGTCAGCCGTACAGCAAATCGCCGTGTAGCAGAGCTTCCACAGTGGACCCTCGCCTCACGGTCGCTTCCTCGTCGATCCGTCCAGAGCCTTGCTTCCCGTTCGCTCTTCCGCCTCGCAGCTTCACCTTTTCCGTTCTCCCGGCGCTCCCGGTAAATGTCCCGGCCCCTCCCTTTAAACAACCACCGGCCAATCCAAATAGCCCCCTGGAAGGCTGGGCAGGTAGCAGCCAATCACGCTGCCCTCGTCCAGCTGATTCACACCAGCTACAACAACACAACCACCACACATAGAGTGGCGAAGTTCCTCCCCTTCCGGTGGACCTCCATGGGACCTTATTTCGAAAAAATTATGTATTGAAGTCAATGGAGAGAGAAAGATTATCTTTCGATCCCGTTTGAATTGTGCCACAAATTACACATCTGATGTTTGTCAATTTAAAAGATAATTTTGCAAGTAAAAAAAATGTCGTAAAACTGTGAAGTAACACATTTGTTTGTGTGAAACGCTCAATGAACTACATCTCTGGTCTCGCAGAACAACACACGTCACCAAGATGGCCGTCACTACTGTCTTGTCAACAAAACGATTGACTACCCTCACTATCACCACAATGAAACACGTCCAGAAGAATGTCATGCAAAGCTGCCTGCCTGCCTTCCTTTGATTCTCTCTGAACTGCCTGGTCTTTTTAATGTTTAATGTCAACCATTTGTGCAGATGGCATGAAGTAGAAAAGATCGGCGATCGCCGATGCTAGCGTTAGCATTTCTCCCCCGGGCTTAAATTGTGTATTATAGAATGATCACACCGCTGACAGTACTCTTCAAAGGGTTCACGAAATATGACTACTACTCTTACTGTTTAACATTTTGGGTTACTTAATGTTACTTCATATTAAGGCTAATAAAAATGACAAGGCTGTAATGCTAACTAACGTGCTAGCTACTAGCTAGGTAGCTAACTTGATCCAGCTACTCCTGGGTTGCGGTCGGATAATCCAAAAATCTGCTCCTATCGTCTAACCCTATCGTCTATTCCTTGACCTCTGAGTGAAACGTCACGGGGTTAAGGGAAAGTGGATAGGAGAATTCAAAAGGACTTAGGAGAAGAGAATGCTGTATTTTAGAGAATCCGAATGCACTTTCACTATCCGACGTGTTTCTGATGCGCCAGCGGACGTCATGAATGTGCGTCTGCTGATGTGGGGAAACTATGGAAACTACAGTTTTCTATACAGCGGACTACAACATGGATGTTCAATAAGAACGAGGGACTACAGTAAACTCATCTAGAGACTCTGCACCGTGCTCTGATGCTGTTGCTTTATGCTTTATGAACGTGGACAACAGAGAAACATATTCTTCAGGACCAAAGTTGGAATTGAAATAAAAAAGGAAAGTGAAACTTATGCTTGTCACCCTCTCCCTCCGGTCCACATTAATACAAATGATCCCGATACGTATGATTGATGAAAAGATCTTAAAATCAATACAAATGTATTTATTATAAACGTTAGTCCTTAACATCTATCACTGTGTATATCACCATTCAAACATCTTTTAAAAGTTGAACGAACTCCACACAGCTCAGTAAAGACTGTGAAATGTTGACTTTATTTGATAATTTCAGTAAAAACTAAAGTTCATATTTCTCTTTTTGATTATAATACTGATCAACGTTCAAAACAAAGCACTTTGGCAACTTACCACATACGTTTTAAAATGCTTAATAAGCACCGTAACTTTCATGATATCATTTCTCGGTCATAATCGGTTGTGTCCGTGAACGGCCGACTGTTGAGTGACGGCAACATTTTCTCCTCTCCTTTCGTCAAGGGAGGTCCAGTGGTTCCTAAGCTAAAGGAGGTTATAAAGCAAGTTTGAAACCTCCTTTCCTTTCATTTAGAGAATTGGAACGGCACTTATCATGGCTGCCACTGAGGGACTTCCGGGTCATTTCATTTGGTTAGGAAGGTTCCTAAGCTAAATGGACTATTGGAACGCAACCCTGGTCCTTTCATCAGACGGGAAGCGAAAGGACGAGCAAGACCCATTGCTGGTATGATAACAACTTGGTACTAAGCACACAGGCATCTTGGTAAAGTTATCTTATCTTAGCCAGCGCCATATACACTGAACAAAAATATAAACGCAACACTTTTGTTTTTGCTCCCATTTTTTACGAGATGAACTCAAAGATCTAAAACATTTTCTATATACACAAAATAACCATTTCTCTCAAATATTGTTCACAAATCTGAAAAAATCTGTGATAGTGAGCACTTCTCCTTTGCCGAGATAATCCATCCCACCTCACAGGTGTGGCATATCAAGATGCTGATTAGACAGCATGATTATTGCACAGGTGTGCCTTAGGCTGGCCACAATAAAAGGCCACTCTGAAACGTGCATTTTTGCTTTATTGGGGGGGTCTGGGGGGGTCCGAAAACCAGGCAGTATCTGGTGTGAGGGGTAGGGGTAGGTGTAGGTGTAGGGTTAGGGTTAGGGTTAGGGTAATGTTGTGAATCGAGTGGCCTGTGTTCGTCGTCCATTACATACGCCTGCCCATACCATAACCCCACCACCACCATGGGCCACTCGATTCACAACATTACCCTAACCCTAACCCTACCTCTCACACCAGATACTGACTGGTTTTCGGACCCCCCCAGACCCCCCCAATAAAGCAAAACTGCACGTTTCAGAGTGGCCTTTTATTGTGGCCAGCCTAAGGCACACCTGTGCAATAATCATGCTGTCTAATCAGCATCTTGATATGCCACACCTGTGAGGTGGGATGGATTATCTCGGCAAAGGAGAAGTGCTCACTATCACAGATTTTTTCAGATTTGTGAACAATATTTGAGAGAAATGGTTATTTTGTGTATATAAAAAATGTTTTAGATCTTTGAGTTCATCTCATGAAAAATGGGAGCAAAAAACAAAAGTGTTGCGTTTATATTTTTGTTCAGTGTAGATAGATTATATCTATATGGTGTTAAGAACTCAGGCACTTAGGAGGTAGGACCCAATTGCACGACCCGGGAGACAGAGGTAAAGTATTGGTAGGATACTTTATTTTCCAAAGATACAGCAAAAAATGGTCAGTAACTAATCTCAGGATGAGATGACAAAAAATGAGAACAAAAAAGAAAATCGCTCACGTGGTGGGGAACAAAACTTTTCACGATATACAAAAGAGCATAGACCTGACTGTGGCAAAAGACAAGAGCAAAGATCTGACCATGGCAATAGACAAAAACGAACTGACACTGAACACTAGGAGACAGGGGAATTTAGACCCCGGCCACACGAGGACGAAAACGGCTAAACGCATAGGATTAACGCAAACGCAATCGCAAACAAGCTTCCGTCCACACGCAATAGTTATCCGGATAGTGTCTGCCCACACGAGACCGCTCCGTTTAGCTCCAACCACTGGAGAAGCTGCAGTACATATGCAGGAGCCTGTACGTGGCGCTGTAACTTCCTCCACAAAAGCAGCGAAGAAGCATGGTTGTCATGGTAGCCCTTCTGTTTATTCTCCGCGGTGGGGGCCGAGGGAACCGGGCAGAGTTTTTCGCCAGTCAACGTGTATTACAGTTTAAACCTTCCGACAAAATTATAAAAGTGCCGGTCAAAGGTCTTCTTTGTTATTTATTGAGCTTTAAAACAAATGAATAACGACTCTATATAATATAATAATAAAAATACACGGAGCCTCTATTTTTCCACCCTCTCTTTGGACAGCGTCAGTGTCTGTCTCATGCAGCAGCTGATCCAGTAATGAGTGACCCGGCCGACAGTAAAAATAAACATATTTATAACTAGTTTAGGTAGTTTGAGAGGTGTCTCCGTCCTATCAGATTAGACTTCACTCGCGTTTATGTCCATATCGAGAGAAAGATAAATAATCTGAATTCAGTGTGCAGTTTACTTTAACGCGGGGGTGAGCAGCAGAGGTGGGGAGATTGATTGATTGATTGATTGAAAAGTTTATTAACAGCTTGTATATTGGGTACAGTACAGTACAGCTCAAAACATACAATTGTTAAGGGGATGCAGACCAGAGAAAGACTTTCGTCTTGTTTACATCAGGGGTCCCCCATTTCCAATTCATCATGTCATTTAAGACATATAAGACATATAGATGGCTTATTTACAATTTACATACAGGTGTTTTTTTTTTTACATACAGATTGCTTGTTTACAATTTTCATTTTAGATTTCGTTCTAATACATCCTAACCGGACATTTAAGACATACCAAGTCTACAGATATACAGTTAGTAACAGAGTCTAAAATGCGAGTATATACATAGATGGGCGGGGGGGGGGGAAGCTGTCCATTGAACGACAGGTTGAGATTTGTACCATTACCGGGGCCAGTTTTGCAATGCTCTCCCCCGAAGGTGCTCTTTAAGAGAGGTTTTGAAGGTAAGTATAGTTTTTACTTTCCTTTACAGTTGTGGGAAGAGCGTTCCACCTTGATGTGGCATAATTGCGAAACGTGTATTCCCCCTTTTTTGTGCCAAATCTGGGTTTCACATGATTTGTGGAGCTCCCTCTGGTGTTATGATCATGGTATTCCTTGACCTTTGGGAATAATTTTGACATGTACATGGGTACCATAGAGGTGTAGTGGATCTTGTAGACCAGGCCCATTGCAAGTAGCTGTACTCTGTCGTCTACTCTAAGCCATCCTAGGTTGTCAAAGTGGGCAGAGGTGAGGTGGGTTCGAGATGAAAGGTCAAGCAGTAGTCTGACCAGTTTATTTTGCGATGTTTGAAGTTTTATTTTTAGCGCCTTGGAGGTGCTATGGTACCATGACGTGCAAGCATAGTCATAGTACCCTTGAATGAGTGCTCCTGCCAGAGTTTTCAGGGTGTTGTTGTTTACCAGAGAGGAGATCCGGTATAGGAATCTAGTTCTTTGATTAACTTTTTTTATTACATTGGATGCCATTTTGTCACAGGAGAGGTTTGCCTCAAGAATAGATCCTAGGTATGTAATTTCCTTCTTACTTGTGACAATAATGTCGCCCACTGCAACTGAGAAGTCGTCGGATTTGCTGAGATTATGTTTCGAGGAGAGGCGGGGCTATTGCGCAATCATTATCAGAAAATGATCGCTGAAGCTGCAGTACATATCCACAAAAGCAGCGAGTAAGATCCCCCCCGGATGTGTAAGTCTGCTGTAGATGTTGCACAAATAACTGTAGCATGGTCAGTAGCGTCCGGAGCACGATAGCAACTCTGCGATCCGCCATTGTTGTTGTTGTTGTTGGTGGCGAAACACATCAGCAATGGCGCGGAGGTGAGCAGCAGAGGTGGGGAGAGGCGGGGCTATTGCTATTGCGCAATCACTATCAGAAAATGTTCGTATAGGGCGCACACACGGAGCCGTTTGACCCCCCAGAGCGTTGCGTATGCCGTTCTATCCACCTTGGGACCCGTTATCGTTTCCTCAGTCGTTTAGTGCCGTATTCGGTCGTCCTCGTATGGCCGAATGGTCTATATGACACTAAACAGTAACGCAAACGGCCGTTTTCGTCCTCGTGTGGCCGGGGCATTAAACACAGGGTAACAAGACACAGGTGGGAACAATCAGGGGCGGGGCTGACGCTGATGAGCACAGGAGACATGGAGCTGGCAGGACCCCCGACGAAACAGGTGTCGGCTGGACCTCCAACGGCACAGGACATAGGATTGGCAGGACCCCCGGCAGAAGAGTAGTCGGCGGGGTCTCCAACGGCACAGAACATAGGATTGGCAGGACCCCCGGCAGAAGACTAGTGTGCGGGGCCTCCAACGGCACAGAACATAGGGTTGGCAGGACCCCCGGCAGAAGAGCAGGTGGCGGGGTCTCCAACGGCACAGAACATAGGATTGGCAGAACCCCCGGCAGAAGAGTAGTCGGCGGGGCCTCCAACGGCACAGGGCATAGGGTTGGCAGGACCCCCGGCAGAAGAGTAGTCGGCGGGGTCTCCAACGGCACAGGACATAGGGTTGGCAGGACCCCCGGCAGAAGAGTAGTCGGCGGGGTCTCCAACGGCACAGAACATAGGGTTGGCAGGACCCCCGGCAGAAGAGTAGTCGGCGGGGCCTCCAACGGCACAGGACATAGGGTTGGCAGGACCCCCGGCAGAAGAGTAGTCGGCGGGGTCTCCAACGGCACAGAACATAAGATTGGCAGAACCCCCGGCAGAAGAGTAGTCGGCGGGGCCTCCAACGGCACAGGACATAGGGTTGGCAGGACCCCCGGCAGAAGAGTAGTCGGCGGGGTCTCCAACGGCACAGAACATAGGATTGGCAGGACCCCCGGCAGAAGAGTAGTCGGCAGGGCCTCCAACGGCACAGGGCATAGGGTTGGCAGGACCCCCGGCAGAAGAGTAGTCGGCGGGGCCTCCAACGGCACAGGGCATAGGGTTGGCAGGACCCCCGGCAGAAGAGTGGTCGGCGGGGTTTCCAACGGCACAGAACATAGGATTGGCAGGACCCCCGGCAGAAGTGTAGTCGGCGGGGCCTCCAACAGCACAGGACATGGAGTTGGCAGGACCCCCAGCGGAATCTCCAACGGACCAGGACATTGGGTAGGGACTTGAGAGGGAACTTGAGAGGAGACTCGAGAGGGAACTCGAGAGGAGACTTGAGAGGTGACTTGAGATGGAACTCGAGAGAAGACTTGAGAGGTGACTTGAGAGGGCACTCGAGAGATGACTTAAAAGGGAACTCGAGAGGTGACTTGAGAGGGGACTTGAGAGGGAACTTGAGCGGGGACTCGAGGGGGAAACTGAGAGGTGGCTTGAGAGGGAACTGGAGAGGAGACTTGAGAGGTGACTTGAGAGGAGACTTGAGAGGTGACTTGAGAGGGCTCTCGAGAGATGACTTGAAAGGGAACTCGAGAGGGGACTGGAGAGGGAACTTGACAGGGGACTCGAGAGGGGACTTGAGAAGGAACCCGAGAGGGGACTGGAGAGGGAACTTGAAAAGGACCTTGACAGGGGACTCGAGAGGGAACTTGAGTGGGGACTCGAGGGGGAAACTGAGAGGTGGCTTGAGAGGGAACTCAAGAGGAGACTCAAGAGGGGACTTGAGAGGAGACTTGAGAGGTCTCTCGAGAGATGACTTGAAAAGGAACTCGAGAGGGGACTGGAGAGGGAACTTGAAAAGGACCTTGACAGGGGACTCGAGAGGGGACTCGAGAGGGAACTTGAGATGGAACTTGACAGGGGACTCGAGAGGGGACTCGAGAGGGGACTCGAGAGGGCTCTCGAGAGATGACTTGAAAGGGAACTCGAGAGATGACTGGAGAGGGAATTTGAAAAAGACCTTGACAGGGGACTCGAGAGGGGACTCGAGAGGGAACTTGAGAAGTGATTTGAGAGGGCTCTCGAGAGATGACTTGAAAGGGAACTCGAGAGATGACTGGAGAGAGAACTTGAAAAGGACCTTGACAGGGGACTCAAGAGGGGACTTGAGAAGGAACTTGACAGGGGACTCGAGAGGGAACTTGAAAAGGAACTTGACAGGGGACTCGAGAGGGAACTTGAAAAGGAACTTGACAGGGTACTCGAGAGGAGACTTGAGACGGTCGGTAAGCCGACAGGACACAGGAAGCTGGCATCGGCCGAAGAGCCAGTACTGGAGCCGAAACTGGAGTCGGGACCATGGCTACTGGGGCCGGTACTGGAGCAGTCCGTAGGTGAAGGATCAAACGATTCATCTTTTCAGCCAGCTGTTGCAGCTGTGTAGAGATGTCTTCCTGAATCTCTGCCTGGCATCCTCTCAGCTCTTGTGGGTGGCCATACCCAGCTGTTCCTCGTGGTGAAACACTTTCACGCCGTGTGCTGACAGAGCGGCGTGAAGTGTTCTTGGGTCGGCTGGGTCCATTTTGGTCAGTTCGTTCTGTTAAGAACTCAGACACTTAGGAGGTAGGACCCAATTGCACGATCCGGGAGACAGAGGTAAAGTATTTGTAAGATACTTTATTTTCCAAAGATACAGCAAAAAATGGTCAGTAACTAATCTCTGGATGAGATGACAAAAAATGAGAACAAAAAAGAAAATCGCTCACGTGGTGGGGAACAAAACTTTTCACGATATACAAAAGAGCATAGACCTGACTGTGGCAAAAGACAAGAGCAAAGATCTGACCATGGCAATAGACAAAAACGAACTGACACTGAACACTGGGAGACAGGGAAATTTAAACACCGGGTAACAAGACACAGGTGGGAACAATCAGGGGCGGGGCTGACGCTGATGAGCACAGGAGACACAGAAGGGGTGACAGGTGAAAACAATCAGGAAATTAGACACACCAGGGAAACTAACGACAGACAGGAAAACACGGGGAGAAAGACCAGACAATACACAGGGAGGAAAACATGACAAGGAGAAAAGCAAAACACCCACTACCAGACACACAAACTAAAAACGTGACACAACACAAGAATCGTGACATATGGCGCTGATCTTAGCTATCTCTTAGTGGAGGAAAACAATTGTGACATCACTTATGTGACTCTGGGATTGGGGTTGCGTATTTTTCATAGTCTTATATTTCAGTTTTACGATAAACTGTGACTTTGTTGACATGGAAATTATTTTTTAAGATTGACAAACATCATATGTGTAATTCATGGCACAATTCAAACGGGATCGAAAGATAAGTTTTCTCTCTCCATCGACTTCAATACATAATTTTTCCGAAATAAGGTCCCATGGACCGGAAGTAGATGGGCGTGACTTCGCCACTCTATACTCCGCCCACAGCCCATCTGACAGGCTAGCCCTTTTTATGAATGAAAACACACATTTGTCTCCACTTCCGCTTAAAATACATATACGATACACACAGTAAATATAGCGCATCATTGTTTGACGTACCCATACTGGCGACATTACTAATGATAAGTGTTTTACGAAACATTGATAGTTTATTTGCATGAACTGCTCAGAGTGCATTGCTTTTAGGTAACGTTACTGGACATTAAAAACATTTTTACAAAGTAAACTGAAAGCAATTTGAATCTTTTGATCTAGAAAACACCACACATGACAGGATATCAGTTGTACAAACGATGTGCAATGGCAGTTATTTTATTTGGAAACTATGATATAGTACAACCATTATATATGTCTATTTAACCACTATATGTAAAAACAAGAACGCTTGTAAAAATGTTGTGTACATGAAGTTCATTGCATAAAAGAAAATACATTTTTAAAAGATTGTAGAAAGTCTTTCTAACCAACTGACTTATGGTTATCTAATTTTAGGATTCAAATACTTTTTCTTTCACACACAGTTGGGACTTTGGTGACCTTATTATAAATCACTTTCATTCATTCCCAATATAGGTGAAACATACACTTTATTTAAAACATTTTAAAATAAGTAATCTATACTATTTATCTTCTGTCACAATAATGAAAAATCACGTGACGCCACCACAAGACTCAAGAACAATTAAAGTACACGCAGGGTTTTTCTCAATGTCAAGGAAGGATACTCCAGAGCCACTATTTCAAGGATGCTTTGTCATCGAGTGCCGCCGAAGGACTGTTCCAATGTCCAGGGTCCTTGGAATTCTACCGAGCCCGGCGTCCTTCGTAGCGAAACATTTTCGAGCATCCCCACAATGCTTTGCGCACGGACCAATTTCCCCAAATCTGAAAATGTAAGGCGGGGCCTCTCATATGACGCACACTTGCTCGCCTGTTCCACTCTTCGTTTTCCGAATGCCAGGAAGGATTCTTGCCTAGCTTCTGAATGAAGTAACTCAGAAGACATGTCCTACCAAGGAAGCGTCCTCGACATTGAGAAACACCCGCAGCAGACTTCCGTTTACAATATTGATCTGACATGTTTTTACACAGTAGACATTAAAAGTGATCATTAGAGTGCCCTGCAACAAATAAGTTGTCCAGCCCTGTGGAGGTAGAGGAGAGGTTGTATAAACCCAGTCATTAAACCCAAAAAGGTGCATATTGTTAGAGCATCGTGAAAGTCCTCACTATTCAAGCTAAGTTGCATTGGAATTACAGCCATGTAAAAAAGGAAATTGATGCCTAAGGAGATCATGATGAACAAAATATTGTTAAAGGCCCTTCTCTTCATCCTATTCTTCTTCTTCTCTGTGATTTTTTCTCCTGGCCCGGGCCGCTTCAGGGCCCTGAGAACTGAGCAGCAGCAGAAAATGATTATTGAGTAGATAAGAAAATCCTGGATGAAAACTGCAAAAAGATATACATTATTTATAAAGGTGTACAAAAAGTAGAAGCAGAAAACCAAGGTAATAAGCCAGATAACACAACAACAGCCCACCCTGTACCTCAGGGGTTTGAACCGGAGAAACAACACGGGGTGGACGACCCCTGCATAGAACTCAACACAGATGCAACATAAGAAGAGAGGTTGGGCTGTATAGAGAAGGCCACGTGAAAACATATAGGCTTTTACAGGCCAGAATACATTTAGCTTTACAAAAACAAAAAACCACATGGATGATAAAGCAATAAAGATCTGAGACATGGCCACGTTGAGAGAAAAGAAGTCTGAAGCCAAAGTCTCTCTGGTCCCCGCCATTATCAGCCACAGGACATACACATTCAAAGGTAGACCCACGATGATGTTAAAGGCAACTGCAGCTACTTGTAGTATCCCAAAGTTTGGGCTGGTTGTCGTGTCGTGGTTGCTGGTTGTCGTGTTCATTTTATGTCTGTAAGAAGAAAAAGAAAATACATTTTAAACTGAAATGTAATGTCTGCCTAGGGCCCTTTATCAACAACTAACCTTTGTCAACAATTGGCACCGAAACAGCATACTGTACATAACTTAAGAAACAAACTCTTAAATACAGAGCTACACAATACTTGATTCAAACCTGGTATTGAGCAGAGAGCAGTAGTCTGGTCGAGCAGCAGTGAAGAGCAGATCTGCAATGAGGCACAGCTCCAGACGTTGGTTGGTGTTTGAATAATGTAATACAACCCGAAACAATAATCAGTAAACAGGATGAATCACACATGGAAATGTTATGCAGCAACCAAATCATTTATCAAAATAGGGCTCAAAATGTTTCCAGGCTGATTTTTGAAAGTACACTCATAGACTAAATATGTCACACAAAAGAATCATAATATAGTGTGCAGTAAATATCTATAGTTGGCCGGGTTGTGTGGCTGATGGTATCATCTCCTGTCTTCTGGACAGACAGGATGGAAGTGTCTGAGTTCCACTTTCCTTTTACAGAGCTACTTTTAGGATTCCTGGGGCCACCTTTAATGGCCATAGGATATTTCTCCTACTGTATGGTTGCAGAGAAAGTGCTCGTACTCATCAACTTAATACTCACAGTCAGGGTTCAACTCCAGAGTGCGGTCTGTATTGAACGCTACCTTGCAGTCGTACACCCTGTGCTGTACCTCAGGTTTAAACTCCTGAGGTACAGGATGAGCCGTTGTTGTGCAATCTGGCTGGAAAACATCCTGCTTGGTGTAGTCGAAATGTTCGTTTGCAGTGAACGTCCCGAATCACTGGGCATGTGTGCGAGCTCTTATTTTGCGGCTTGTCAGTTCTCAGGGCTCTGAAACAGATGTCTCCGGGGGAAGGAGAGAGGCAGGGATCCAACTTAGTCAAGAAAAGAGCTTTTAATATAGTCTTGATCTTCCAGCTGACTACCTTGGTCGGCCTTGTGCCCCTGGTCACTATAGGCGCGTTCACACCAAGTACTTTTCCCACAATAGTTCATCAGAACTCTTTTAGTTATGATGAACTAAAGCAGATCGCGTTCAAACCAGAATAAATCCCTGAGGGAGGATTAGGCAAATGAAGCCGCTGACATAACTTCTTCTTCTTCTGCTTTGGGTTTACTGGCAGGCTGCAAACAACTTCACGGCAAGTACAGTAGGTGGTGGTATGCACCTTAAAGTTGCAATCTGCCAAAAAACCGAGAGAAGAAGAAGAAGAAAAACCTCCCGCTTAAGCTTCTGAATGCGGCGCTTCGCGTCCTCCGAGTAAATCGCCAGTAAATCATCCTGATCACTCCACCGCTCCGATGATTTATTTAGTGTTGCCATAATAACTGCTTTCACAAAAGTAATCTACTCGTTGGTGCGCTGTGCTGAGCTTGTAATGCGAACAATTACAATGGCGGCCTTCAAAACAAATTCTAGAGATTCACGGGGCGTGGTTTGCATTCCGCACAGCCAATCAGACGTATGAACTTTTTTCTCCCACGGAAGTCCCTGGGACTGAAAACGGGGTATAAATGATTCAGATGAACTAATTTAGTTCTGGGGGCTTTTTGGTGTGAACGCAAATATATCGTAGTTCTGATGAACTATTGTGGGAAAAGTACTCCGGTGTGAACGCGCTAAATGTTCATCCTGGTGACGGAAATGGAGTGGCACACACTTTGTATCTACCCTTGGCATATGATGTAATGGTTTGGCTCGGGGCTATCTATCCTCTTCTCCACCTGCAAAGAGCTGGGAAACAAGGATTTATTTGTCAATAGTTTTTGATGTTAACTGTTGAATGTGCTGTTACTGTCATTCAGCATATACCTTTGTTTTCTTTTGTCTGTGGTATTCTGAACAGAACAATGAAACACAAGTAAGCTTCCAGATCTGCTTTATTCTTTACTGAGAGGCCTTCCATTAGAAGTTTTGACACAGTATTTAAAATGAAATAGTGGGCAAACAAGAGCCCAACAATTCTGAGTAGCACAAAAACTAGCTATGCTAATACTTGTATCTCATGAAAAAGACATAGTAGCCATTGTTATTGTAATGATTTGGTATCAGAGTATGCCTTGTACTGAGCTTTGAAATAAAGTGCAGTGGTCTTTTTTTTCTCCACATGACATGGCTTGTGTTTAAAGTAAATCACATAACTGTTTGTATTTAAATGCCTTATCACTGCATAAACTTTGCATGTATAAAATTAAATCTGTGCAAAGTAAACATTGTCTTGAAATGTATGATACGACAGCAAAGGTGATTGACACATACATACACACTATGGGGAAGGAAACATGAAAAGGATGGTGTTCGGATCAGGGGGTCAAAACCCATGCACTGCAGTCAGCATGTCGTTGTGTCTCCTGTGGGGATTGCCCACAGTATTGAGTATGTAAGTCGCTTTGGATAAAAGCGTCTAACAAGTGACCTGTAATGTAATATTACTAAAACACCGGATTCACTACATGAAATATGATACAGAACATTTCTGTGTATCAGGATACTGACAATATTGGAACAAAAATGTCATTTTTGTAATGAAAAGATGTTAATGAGAACTCTAGTGTGCAGTAAATATCTATAGTTTAATATGCTTTAAAGATTCATATAAGATCTCAAAAAAGTAAAATAAAAATGATGTCATAAAAGATTAAATAAATTATAATTGCACTGTATGCCACAAAACGTGTACTATGTCACACAATGTCATGAAAAAAGTATTCACTATATCAGCTTTGTGTATTTTTTTAAAAAGGACGAAATGCATGGATCACATGAAGCTCAAGCAAACAAACAGAAGCATACCGCTGCTTTAACATTTAACATGCAGTATGTTTGTATACAATTTGATAATTTAGCACATACAGAAGAGAGACAATAAAGTACAACATAATAGACAATGATACTACAACATCCATGCATAATGAAAATGTGACTTTAATCTCATTATATAATTGTATTTAATTTAAATTGCTGCCATAGAAATACATGTAAACTAGAGTTTTAGATCAACTGTCATGATATACTGTACACCAGCCGTGTCAAACTCAATTTCATCGCGGGCCACATCAGCATTTTGGTTGCACTCAAAGGGCCGGTTGTAACTTTAAGACTATATGAAAATACATGTAAATATTTAATATAAACGTATGTATTATATGACATTATTGCCTCTGCATTGGATGATTATCGGATAGGGTAATAACTTCATAATTAACGATGTCTGAAAGCAGAAGTTTAGGGCAAATCATTGGAAGTCTCTTCAGTCACAAAATGATTTAAAAAAAAGCCAAATTCTGGAAAAAAAATTAAAATGTAAAAAAAAGAGACATTTTGAAGAAAGAAAAGTCGAATTCTGAAAAAAAATCATATTTGAGATGCATTGTGGGACATGTAGTTTATGGGCCACGTGCTTCTGTAAATCGGCATGTAACCGTATAATAAACATATTATATTCTTTCAGAGCTCTTATGGGGCCGCATTAAATGAAGTCGCGGGCCGGATTTGGTCCCCGGGCCTTGAGTTTGACACCCCTGATATACACTGTTATTATTGCACTTAATGTGTTTATTATAGCGGTCACCAACATGTATTTAGTAGTTTTCCTATTGACTGCCTCCAACACCTGCAAGTTTGCATAATGGGCCATGGAAGTGCTTTTGTGTCTGTGACCAACATGTAAAGCAGCGTTGTTTCTTCAGATAATTTCTCTTGCAAATCATGTCAGCTTAGAGAATATGGACTTATGTTCACCTTGTAATGTAACCACTGTGAAAGATTACGTTCAAATGAGATTTTGGTTGAGATTTATTTTAGTGTCTCTCGGCCGTATTGTATTTTCTCATCCACCAACTATCACTAAGTCTCATTTCAGACCTATTTACGTTCTTGAATGTAATATTCGTGAATACACGTCCTCTTGGGCAGAGCTCCATCTGTCTGAAATAACACCTTGCACCCGTCCACTCAGTGATATTTCTCAGGTGTAAAGCTCTGAGGTACAAGGTGGCATGTATGCTGTGTTTCTCGGCTGATAGTGATTACGTTGTCCAGTGTGTGGATACTAATTTACATAAAAGAGGTTTCTTGATGAGAGCAGCTATCTGACTTTCTGCTGCTTCTCAGTTCTCAGAGTTGATACGCCCTGAACCAGGGGAGGGGCAGAGGGAACCACACAGCTTGAAGAACACGTTTTTTAAGATCCTTTTGATTCATCTGGTGTACGCAACTTTGTCCCAGCTTCCAATGGCAGTTGTTGTTCTTTGGGGATGTGCTTCCTGAACTCTTGACCTATGCACACTATGCATTCTAGAAGGTGCAATAAAAGCGTAAAAGTTCCAGCTACAATTCTGAGAAGGCGTTGTGGTTTTTGACACCTTGACAACGGTTACAACGGTTGAGGACAACAATGAAGCACAGGATGCAGACGGACTACGCCAAGGGTCGAATCAACTTCCTGGGCCAGCGAATCGTAGAGACAAGCTGTCCTTATTGTCTCTGTTACCGTAATAAATTAAGTCTCTGTTAATTAAAAAGTATAAAGTTTGCATATTTGAAATTAAATGTTTAAAGAAAAAAAATCGATTCTAAACATGACATTGACAATGTGTTCTGCTTTCATGAACATTTTCATATTCCCTCTTGTTAAAATTACATATTACTATAAGTCTTTATTTGTTTTATTTTAACTTTACATTTTTAATTGTTCATTAAGTGAAAGTTGAACATATGTGACCTCCTTCTCCCTCAAAGATAGCAAAGGGGAAACCACCTGATGCAGAGAGGGAGGAGGCAAGAGACTATAAAAGCTCTCAGGCTTTTATAAAGAGGGATCTTTTCTGGGGCTTGATCCTGGGGCTTGATCCTGAGGCTTGATCCTGAGGCTTGATCCTGGGGCTTGATCCTGAGGCTTGATCCTGGGGCTTGATCCTGGGGCTTGATCCTGAGGCTTGATCCTGGGGCTTGATCCTGGGGCTTGATCCTGAGGCTTGATCCTGAGGCTTGATCCTGGGGCTTGATCCTGGGGCTTGATCCTGAGGCTTGATCCTGGGGCTTGATCCTGGGGCTTGATCCTGGGCTTGACCCTGGGGCTTGATCCTGAGGCTTGATCCTGGGGCTTGATCCTGAGGCTTGATCCTGAGGCTTGATCCTGAGGCTTGATCCTGGGGCTTGATCCTGGGGCTTGATCCTGAGGCTTGATCCTGGGGCTTGATCCTGGGCTTGATCCTGGGCTTGATCCTGGGGCTTGATCCTGGGGCTTGATCCTGAGGCTTGATCCTGAGGCTTGATCCTGGGGCTTGATCCTGGGGCTTGATCCTGGGGCTTGATCCTGGGGCTTGATCCTGAGGCTTGATCCTGGGGCTTGATCCTGGGGCTTGATCCTGGGGCTTGATCCTGGGGCTTGATCCTGAGGCTTGATCCTGGGGCTTGATCCTGGGGCTTGATCCTGGGGCTTGATCCTGAGGCTTGATCCTGAGGCTTGATCCTGAGGCTTGATCATGGGGCTTGATCCTGGGGCTTGATCCTGAGGCTTGATCCTGGGGCTTGATCCTGGGGCTTGATCCTGAGGCTTGATCCTGGGGCTTGATCCTGGGGCTTGATCCTGAGGCTTGATCCTGGGGCTTGATCCTGAGGCTTGATCCTGAGGCTTGATCCTGGGGCTTGATCCTGGGGCTTGATCCTGGGGCTTGATCCTGAGGCTTGATCCTGAGGCTTGATCCTGGGGCTTGATCCTGGGGCTTGATCCTGAGGCTTGATCCTGAGGCTTGATCCTGGGGCTTGATCCTGGGGCTTGATCCTGGGGCTTGTGCTCTTTCAGACCGTTTTAGGAGATTTGACTTTTGTACTTTGACCTTCTAAAACCATTGTGTATCTTTCTTTTGTTATTTTTGGGATTTTTGTATATCCACTATTTTGTTAAAACCTTAATAAAACCGGTTTGTACATTTCGACCCAACTCCTGGTCTCTCTCGTGGTTTCTGAAGGTATCTGCTTGGTCTTAGGGTGAGGTAAGAACACCCTTCCCTGGAAAAGGCTGACATTAGTTGATCATTTGGATTTAAATTGTTTAAGGGGAATAGAAACCCTGTTTAAGTTACTCAGTGCATTGTTTTAATTGGTATCACTTTTTATATCATTTGATTGAATTTATTTATTTAAAACAAGGGACAGTGTACATTAATCAACATATTAAAAACATGGAAAAGTACTCGAATTAGCCAAAGGCTAGTTTTCATCGATAGTCCCTTTGCCAGATGGTGATAGACATCCTAAAAGCAATAATACAAATACCACAACATTGTTATACCATTGTACATTGGGGGTTAGGGATTGTGGGTTTTGAAGCTGCCCTAATTACCAGGGAGTCTCCCAACGACACAGGGTTTCTCCTCCAGGGGCAGTTTGTATACTGGGTTCTACCAGCCCTTCAACACCTACTACACCATACACTGTTTTGCTATCCTGGCGATCAGACCGCCGCTTTAGTGCCTGAAATAAGTGATACGACGGGCAGCATGGTGTAAGCGCCCCCCTAAGCAGATTATGGTGATCTTGCGTGTAGATTCTGGGGGGTTTAGTCCTAAAAAGATTGGACGGCCGTTCACCGGAGCCTTCTCAGCACCGGAGTTCGGTATCGGAGACGGCCTAGATATTAACATTGGTTGTATCGAAGTTAGATTCCTTTTCAAAATTAACAAAACATGTTAATCGAATTCATACATTGTTTTAGATATTAACTTGAAAGGTAAAGTGTACACATTTGAAAGCACTAACCTTCTCCTGGTCTGAGTTTCTTGCAGTTGATTCTGTACACTGCAGGAACTCCAGCTTTAATATCAGCACTCACAAAACACCTGTATCACCTGATGATCAGCAACCAAATAATGTCTATGAGTATTTTGATGGCATGCAAATCAAATTCATATGTATACATGATTTCACTAAAGAGGGTAAAGTGTTGAGATGTTGTTGAGATTACAATTTACCAAGATAGAATAAGAAACCATGGAAATATGGAGTTGTATATGCGTACAATGCAATACAATTTATTAGAATTTTTTTGTAAATGTTAGAGTAAACATTTGAATAAAACACGACACTGAAAAATAAGCATTAGTATTAAGCAGAAGCAGTTATTTTCTTTTCAACAATTACAACAACACAGGTCTAAAACGTCTCTTTGTAATTGGACAAAGAAAATATACCACGTTGCTGGAGCATTTGATTAAACAAGTCCACAATGATTGATCAAAGCCTGAGCATTAAAATGTATCAGCATAGAGAAAATAAAGCCATGTTTAACACCGTGTAACTAATCCATTTATGACAAGCTAGTTAGAAGGTTTAACGATGGACATGGTATTTTCCATTTGTTGGAGCAATACAGCTTCTTTTCAAACCAAGGCCGAATTTACCATATACATTGGCGGGGGACACACCCCCCCCCCAATATTCAGATACGCTCACATTTTAAAATATATTTTCCTTTAGAATGGCAGGAAATTAGTATTCAAATTTGGATTTAATTGTTGGTCCCCCCCAATGTTTACTCCGTGGTTACGGCCTTGCACATTGCAGTTCAGAGAGCTATGGACCCCTGCACTCTCCAAGACAAAGACAACTTCACAATTCTCCAGACGTGGAAATGTGTTCTCTCTGTTTATCTCAGTTATCTTGAATGTCTCATAGGGAGGGATGAGAACCTCTTCCTCTTTAGGATTGGCTGAATAATTGTTCAGAGATGCGCCTAAACAGGTTTTAATTTCGAAGCAGGTCTTAGTACCGAAGTGCTTCAAGCCTGGTTTGATAGATGTTGAGGCAAAGGAGCCAAACCGAATTATTTGGTTGACTTTGCCAGTAAATAAATCTTTGGATCGTCTGAAAGTAGAGTGACAGGGGCTGTTGTTATTCAAGATCTGTATGGCAGATGTCAGCAGGTAATGTAAAGAGTGGTATTTGAATGAGGAGAGATAGGATCTCCCTTCTGTCCGGACTGCAGTATTAAAGTCCATGTACACACCCATATATGTGTAAACACAGATTGCCCTAATGTGATCTATGGTTAGAGCCTCATCCTCTCTCTGATTACATTTCTCTTCTGCACAAGATTTTGCGTCACTCCAGTGTATTCCAAAAATGGTCAGAAATGTTTCGTCTTCAAGGAATCTGTCCTGCACTTCTGTCATCATTTGTTCATCGCAGCCAAGATACATGTCATCAACCGAATCTTCAACCATGCTCAATGGGATCCCCTCTTTGAAAAATAAGATCCCCTAAAAAACAAACAAAGAGAAAGATGAAAACAAACATCATTAAACCAGCACTGTTCAAACTGTACTGTATAACAGTGTCTCTTTTAGAACCTTATTTAGATGGGGAAAGTTGAGTTACGATTGGGAGCAGGCTTGAGGCTTGAGAGTAAATTCAAATGCATCACTTAGTAAATGATGGTATCCTAGTAACACTGCCACTATAGCACTTGTACACACTCATAGTAGTTTCTTAACAATACATTTAAAAAAGGAGACCAATTATACCCATGCAACAACTTCATTACATTCTGATAATGATCATTTGTCCCAACCAGATCGCATGAAAAGGATTATTCAAAAAGTATAAATCATGTTTTTCCCAGGCTTCCAAAGAACACATTATTCTAGTTTCACTGGTGAGATGTTTTTATAGACATATATGAACTTGATCTTTAAAACACCCACTTCCACATGCTCAACTCACCGAGTCAACAGGCATCATCCAGCAAAGGAGTAGACCCAGTGTAGCAAAGGTCCACATGTTGCCCTCCATCGCTGCAGTCAGGACATCTGTTGAATCCAAGCAGATACTCAAAGCAAGTCACAAACAATGAGCTGCATCATCATTCCAGTAACACAGATACGTTAGGACAGCGGCATGGCAAATGCAACAAAACTATTTCAGAAACAAGTTATGATCAAAATATGATTTAAAAGTTCAACTCACCAGCCTTAAGGATGGGAAGATGCACTAGGTGAAGTCCTCAGGTCAAAGGTTTCAGACAACCGGTCCTCAGCATGTGTTCAGGACTCACGGTCAACTTTATATATACCCTGCCTTCGTGATGGCAGGTCCCACATTTGCACACTTACGCCCACATTCACACGTCTTAAGCATACGGGAAAACTGTGGGGAGGTTTTGAAGAACTGGTGTACGTGCAAATGAGTGTTTGTGTTGGGCACCACAGACCTTTTCACAAGATTGTGCACATTCACCTGAGTAGGGGTTGAGCTAATTAGGCAAAGAACATTTTGGTCAGAACTAAACAAACGGCCTGAAACATACGTAACAAAGTAACAGAATCACAAATATACAAGCAACACAAATATAATTAAATGCCACTTATCAATATAGCCACCAGTATTGAATTAGGTATTAATAGTTTTCAACATGTTGCAAAATGTGAGAATGGCCATGGAGGCAAAATAGGAGAAGCAGGCAGGTTGGTGTTTTTCCACAGAAAACTATTTTATGTTTCCATCCACTGTGACAACATGGCGGCCCTCCAACACCCACACAGTATACAACTACACACAGTTCTCAACAACCCTGACTAACAGAAAACCAACAGAGAACCCACTACGACCCCCTCTCCCCCTGGCGCTGCTGTGGAGCAGGTGACCAGCACCAAATTCCTTGGTGTGACCATCACTGATGACCTCACCTGGAAAAACAACACCACCGCACTAGCGAAGAAAGCCCAGCAGCGCCTGTACTTCATCCGGAAGCTCAAGCGAGCCGGAGCATCACCCCCCAGCATGCTGTCTTTTTACCGAGGCGCCACTGAGAGCATCCTCAGCGGCTGTATCACGCTGTGGTTTGGAAGCTGCACCGCCTCCAACCGCAAGAGCCTGCAGCGCATGGTGAACTCTGCCCAGAGGATCTGACATCTCTCCCCTGAACTCTCCACCCTGCCTCCCACCTTTCCCCCCTGCCCCAAATGGTCCTGGACTTTAACCCCCCCACACACACACACACACAACCTTCCCTCATCAGCACCAGTCACTTTTCTGCCCATCTCCGCTGCTACTGCACTGAAACTGTACTTTGAACATTTTAAATATATTATTAACATTTTAAATTGTATACCCCGTTTATCTAGGCCCTTTTTGTTTGGTTTTATGTATATATGTCACACTGTGGGACTGCGGGAAACGGTATCTCGAGATTTCTGGATGTATAACACATGTAGTAATTTTGACAATAAAGCTGACTTTGACACAGGTGAGGGGGAGGAGCAAACACAGGGCACCAGGTGAACACAATCGGGTAATCAGCAAGAGGGAACACAGAGACTGGAAGCAACAGACAAAACGGGGGTGAACACAATTAATGCAATTTAATAAATACTACATCGATAAATAGTATAAACTATGTTGTGCAAGTATGCAATCCCAAACTGTACTGTGCAGTCACGCCAACAAAGCGCAAACTTCACCACCAAAGTGCTGAGTGACATTATTTCCGTGCACAGCGAAGTTGTCGTCAATATACCCTATACAGTACAATGATCCTATAAACGTGTTAACGAGAGCTCTAGTAACGGCGTCTCGTCGTTACACAACAGCATCATGAGAACTGTCATTTTAGTACGTTTTACAAAATGACAATACTCAGAGTAGGAATAAGAGGTGTATGTGTCATTTCATCATCATTTCCATCTTTTTTTAGAACAGATACAAACATTTAAATGTGAAAAACAGAATACTGTATTGTTAGAATACAGTATTCATCAATGTTCATATTAATATTTATATATTCAACAAAAATATTCATAATAACAGTCTGCCTGAGTCAGTCTGACACATATCACCATGGTAACTGTGCAGAGCTTAGTCAAGATTGTACCCTGCTGCACCCTCCATCCTTTCAGTCCTGTGGAGGTCACAGGTGGGGAAAGAGGGGGATATCATGTTAACCCCGGCAGAGACACTACAATAGAAAGAAAGACTCAAAGGGACACCACACTACTGGAACCTCTGCCAGTAATGCAATTCATTTGAGACCTCCTAATATTCCTAATATTCTAATATTCATTTGAGACTCCTAATATTTCATTGTTTGTTATTCTGAAAAAAATCTTAAATCATAAAACCAGAAGAAATGTGGTGAGAGGACTGTCCATTCTGTATTGGCAATGCTTTTGCTGCAGCAAAATGTTCTGTTAAACTGACCACACCCAGATTGTATTTTCTCTAATCTCAACCCAAACCATTGACAGTCCTGAAAAATCTGATTGAGGAAATTACAATTCTCTGTGCTTGGCCATGCAGTTCATACGAGACCCATTTGCAATCCAATTTCCTTTCAAATATGACAGATGTTCGCTGGCTGCTGAAGCTGCATTGACCTCTATGAGTCTGCAGTGGACATTCATCACCCTTGAAATCCAATATTTGCTCTTGATGAGAGAAGGCTGGTATTCCTCCTGGAGTCATTCACACAGAGCAGAGCCCTGTGTCCGAAAGGGAGCAGGAGGAAGCAAATGCTTATAATTCCCACCCCTTACTTGCTGCTGATCAATGTAATCCTTTAAATCATTTCTGCAAGTTATTCCTACTTACATATTCACATATACTGTACAGTATATACATACATACATTTACAATAATTTCTCCTCTTCAATCACCTTTCTTCATTCTCATAGTTTTCCCAAAAAGTGTTTCTGTACATCCTTTTAAACTGAATATATGTGTGCTTTGTTTTAACTCCTGCTCCAAACCGTTCCATAAAATCACCCCACAGATTGTTCTGCTATTCTCACAGTTGTTCTGACCTTGAGTTGATTAAAATGTAGATTTCCTCTCAAATTATACCTCTGGCTGGCATCATCAACTTCCAGAGGCCCAAAGACCCCAACGACCTGCTCAACGACTGGTCGCACAAACTCAACTCTCTCATGTCCCTTGTCAACAAGACCACGCATCTTATTGCCAAGGAGGAGATGATCCACAACCTGCAGTGAAACAACAATGTAGTGCATTATTCTATGTTTTGGTTCATATTTATTTCCATACCATATCTCTGTCTAAGAACAATGTTTGTAATTTCCTAGGAAGTCGATTATTTCTTGCTCTGTACATGATTTGTGCAGCTTTATATCCAACATTATTGATTATTCTTATAGCCCTTTTATGTAATGTGCATAACGGCTGTAGGTTGGTTTTGTAAGTGTTTCCCCAAATCTCCACACAGTAACTCAGATATGGCAATATGAGTGTATTATTGAAGGTTGAAGAAGATTCAACTTATTGTCATTATGTATTATGCAAGGCAAGGCAAGGCGAGGCGAGGCGAGGTTTCTCCGAACATCAGCTGTGTACGCTTGTATGGTACATACGTCCCGAGCAGCACTATGTAATGAAACGGTTTCTCTGCATTTAACCCATCATAGTGTTAGGAGCAGTGGGCTGCCATTATGTACGGTGCCCGGGGAGCAGTGTAGGGAACGGTGCCTTGCTGGTGACCTTCCAGTTGCTAAGCCAAGTCCCTATGGACTTCGCCACCACCACCCACTGTACAGAGTATATCATAATTTGTAGTCCAGAATGTGTCTTGCTTTCCCCAATATTGCGATAGTCTTAGCCAGTTTTGCTTTTACATGATTGATATGAGGTTTCCAGCTCATGGTCTAAAACCACACCAAGGAACTTATTTACATACACTCTTTCTATGTTTATGTTGTCTAGTATTAATTGCACCTGAGGATTTGTTTTATGTTTTCCAAAGAGCATAATCTTTGTTTTGCTTATATTTAATGATCATTTGTTCTTATCAAACCAATGTTTTTACGTGAATCATTTCTGCTGTTATTACCTCCATTAGCTGTTTCAAATTGTCACCAACAAATATTAGTATCATCTGCAAATAAAACATATTTATATTTGATACTCTGCAAATATCATTAGACGTATACAAGTGAAATATATATTTTTTTGTTAACAATCTTTGCGAGCTTATATACTACACAATACACTTAAGCAAAATAGAAAATGCATTTCCTGCAGAAAATGCGTGCGAATGCTGTAAACTGTGAACATTTATGGCTGAATTTAGCTGAAAATGCAGAAAAAGCTGAATGTGTTATTAGCTGAATGGTAGCTGCTTTTAGCTAAACAAATGCAGAAAAAGCTTAATATTTAAAAGAAAAGGTTTTAAAAAATGTATAAACAACAACATGTATAGCCTTGATGTCCTGAAATAGCTGAATAATGTAATAGTTGAATGGTTTCTGCAGCTGAAAATAGGCTGAAGGAGTTTAATATCAGATGTAAGTAGTAGTGAATGAATTTGTATTAAGATGAGAAAAGAAAGTAAAAAGGCTTGGGAAAACAGCAGAATATTTGAACTGCAAACTTTTGAACTAACTTGATGGTGAATGATCTGTCGCCATGGCAACGGCATTTGATGACACCCCATAATATGCTTAGATGTGTTGATAGCAGCATCGTTACCAAACCTGTGAAGTTTTGGGCCATTTCGAGCATTTTCATTGAAGTTATGAGAAAACCGTGTTTCATGGTGAGCATTGTGTTGCCATGGTAACTGCATTTGAAGAAATCTCAAAACTGTCCCATAGATGTCTTCACGGCTGGACTGTTAGCACACATGGGAAGTTTGAGCACTTTTTGAAAATGTTCATAGGAGTTATACATTACATTAGGAGGTTGTGCAGAGACACAACGGTGTGTGTGTCTGCCCAAGGACAATTTAAGGTACAGTAAAACCTAATAGAGGTGTTGTGAAGGTAAACTTCTGTTGTTGCAATGTTGAGGTAGAATGAAGGAGTCTGGAACCGTTCTTAGCCAAAAGCACTGAAGAGTTTATTGATCACAGTACATTAATTACATACGGCCGGGGAGATCATCTAAGTTTCACACATGCCCAGTGCTCCACCAGCGATCTCTCTGAACCAAAAGACACAAAACATCTAACCAACACGAGGAGAGGCGGGCTTCCAGAAAGCCCGCGTATAATCAATTAGCCGATGCAAGACAATGATCTGCTTGTCTCAAAGAGATGCTGCTAGATCTCAAACCCCCCCCCCCACGGATATCGGGGAAGCGTTTGACCTGTGACCTCCACCTACAGTGGAGTCTTTGAGTGACTACAAGCAGATGTTTGCAGTATCACAGACTCTAAGGAACCATAAAAGACTCTATAAACAGATCAGATGAAAATATTCTCTTACAGGTGTCATAAATAATAACCTAATAAAAGTAAATGTAACAACTACTACAGTGCAACAAAACAGGACAATTAAATGTGGTCTCTTAAACATAAGATCTCTAGCATCTAAAGCAATATTGGTAAATGATTTAATATCAGATTATAATATTGATATATGCTGTCTCACTGAAACTTGGTTGAGACATGAAGAATATGTCAGCATAAATGAGGCCACTCCACCCAGCCATATCAATACTCATATTGCCCGAGGCACGGGCCGAGGAGGTGGAGTTGCAGCCATCTTTGACTCAAGTTTACTTATCAATACTAAACCAAAATTAAATTATACCTCCTTTGAAAGTCTCGTTTTTAGTCTTACGCATCCGACCTGGAAAACTTTGCAGCCAATCTTATTTGTTACAGTGTACCGTGCACCAGGTCCTTATTCAGAATTCTTATCTGAATTCTCTGAGTTTTTATCAACTTTGGTTCTTAAAACAGATAAAGTAATTATCGTAGGTGACTTTAATATTCATGTTGACGATGATAAAAATAGCCTTACTGTTGCATTTAACTCTATATTAGATTCTGTTGGTTTTTGTCAGAGTGTAAATAAACCAACCCACTGCTATAATCACACTCTTGACTTTGTTCTGACTTATGGTATTGAAATTGAGCAACTATTAGTCGAACTGCATAATCCTGCTTTATCCGACCATTTCTTAGTAACTTTTGAAGTACTGTTACTAGACTACAAAGCATTAGTCAAAAGCTCCTGCAGCAGAAACCTATCTGTTAGTGCTATAGCCAAATGTAAGGAAGAGATTCCACCAATACTTAACTCGATAGCATGTCTGCATGTAAGGGAGGAAACTTATACAAAATGTACACCACCCCAAATTGATCATGTTGTTGATAGTGCTATAGATGCGCTGCGAATAAAATTAGACTCTGTTGCTCCTTTGAAAAAGAAGAAAATAAAACAACATAGATTAGCTCCATGGCATAATGCCGAAACCCGCAAAATAAAGCAAAAGTCGAGACAACTTGAAAGGATATGGCGTTCCACTAAACTTGAAGAATCTCGTTTAATTTGGCATATTACTCTCAATGAATATAAGAAAGCACTGCGTAAAGCGAGAGCAGCCTACTACTCTTCATTAATAGATGAGAATAAGAATAATGCAAGATTTCTTTTCAGCACTGTAGCCAGGCTGACAGAGAGCCACAGCTCGATTGAGCCTTCTATTCCCATAGCACTCAGTAGTAATGATTTTATGTGCTTTTTTAACGATAAAATTGTTACTCTTAGAAACAAAATGAATGACCTCTTGCCTTTGACCAGTATAGTGTTATCAACAGCTCCCGGAAACGTAAGTTCTAATATTACACTAGATAGTAAACTAGAATGCTTTTCAGCCATAAACCTTGAATAATTAAATTCAATGATTCTCTCTTCTAAACCATCAACGTGTATGTTAGACCCAATTCCAACTAAGCTGTTGAAGGAAGTTTTTCCATTAATTAGCACTTCTTTATTAAATATTATGAATATGTCTTTATTATCAGGCTATGTTCCACAATCATTCAAAGTAGCAGTGATAAAACCGCTTCTCAAAAAGCACAACCTCGATCCAGAGGTTTTAGCCAACTATAGACCTATTTCTAATCTTCCGTTCCTCTCAAAAATTCTTGAGAAAGCGGTCGAAAAACAGTTGTGTGATTACTTAAAAAACAATGATTTATTTGAAGCTTTTCAGTCTGGCTTTAGAACACATCATAGCACAGAGACAGCTCTGGTTAAAGTCACAAATGACATTCTAATAGCCTCAGACAAGGGACTTGTCTCTATTCTTGTTTTGCTCGATCTCAGTGCTGCATTTGATACTATCGACCATGATATCCTATTGCAAAGACTAGAGCACTTAGTTGGCATACAGGGAACTGCTTTAGGCTGGTTTAGGTCCTATCTATCTGAACGCTCTCAGTGTGTACGTGTCAATGATGAATCTTCCACAAAAACCAAAGTTAGCCATGGAGTGCCACAGGGCTCAGTGCTCGGACCTATTTTGTTCACATTATATATGCTTCCGTTAGGCAATATTATAAGGAATCATTCTGTAAACTTTCATTGTTATGCGGATGATACTCAACTATATTTATCAATCAAGCCTGATGAAATTAATCATCTAAATAAAATTCAAGACTGCCTCAAGGACTTAAAAACGTGGATGACCTTAAACTTTTTGATTTTCAACACAAGGCAATTCAAGGTGCTTTACAAAAATGAAAGACATTCAGACAAAGGCATTTAAAAACAGTCATTAAAAAGAAAAGCTAATAAAAGAAACATTAACAGAAAAAACACATGAATAAAAAGTTACAGTGCAGTTTAAGATATGAATAGTTCAATTAAAAGCAGCATATTTGGAGCATAACAACTGAACGCTGCTTCTCCATGTTTAGTTCTGACTCTGGGGACAGAAAGCTGACCAGTCCCTGAAGACCTGAGAGATCTGGATGGTTCATATTTAGCAGGAGGTCAGAAATGTATTTTGGGCCTAAACCATTCAGTGCTTTATAAACCAGCAGCAGTATTTTTAAAATCTATTCTTTGACACACAGGAAGCCAGTGTAAAGACTTCAGAACAGGAGTGATGTGATCCACTTTCTTAGTGTTAGTGAGGACTCGAGCAGCGGCGTTCTGAATCAGCTGCAGCTTTCTAATAGATTTTTTAGTGAGACCTGTGAAGACACCATTGCAGTAGTCCAGTCTACTGAAGATAAAAGCATGGACAAGTTTTTCCAAATCCTGCTGTGACATTAGTCTTTTAATCCTAGATATATTCTTTAGGTGATAGTAGGCTGATTTAGTAACTGTTTTAATGTGACTGTTGAAACTCAGGTCAGAGTCCATGACTACACCTAGATTTCTGGCTTTATCTGTTGATTTGAACATTGCACACTGAAGCTCAGCGCTAACTTTTATACGTTCTGACTTGGCTCCAAAAACCATTACATCAGTTTTATCTTTGTTTAATTGGAGAAAGTTCTGACACATCCAGTCATTGATTTGTTCAATGCACTTACTCAGTGTTTTAACTGGAGAATAGTCTCCTGGTGAAATGGTTATGTAAATGTGGGTGTCATCCGCATAGCTATGGTAACTTATTTTGTTGTTCTTCATTATCTGAGCCAGTGGTAGCATGTAGATGTTAAAGAGAAGAGGCCCCAAGATGGAGCCTTGAGGTACCCCACATGTCATATTTGTCAACTCAGATTTGTATTTACCTATAGAAACAAAGTTGTTTCTGTCCTTTAAGTAGGATTCAAACCAATTTAGAACTGTTTCCGAATGTCCCGCCTGGTTCTCCAGTCGGTCTAGTAATATGCTGTGGTCAACAGTGTCAAACGCAGCACTGAGATCTAATAATACTAACACTGAAGTTCTGCCACTGTCTGTGTTTAGGTGGATGTCATTGAAGACCTTTACAAGAGCAGTCTCAGTGCTGTGGTTTGGACGAAAGCCTGACTGGAACACATCCAACAAATTATTTAAATGCTAGAAATTACTCAACTGTTGAAAAACAACTTTTTCAATGATTTTACCTAGAAATGGGAGGTTTGATATGGGCCTGTAATTGTTCATTACTAAAGCATCTAGATTATGCTTTTTTAAGAGCGGTTTAATGACTGCAGTTTTCAGGGCCTGTGGAAAGATACCTGAGTGAAGAGATTTGTTTACTATATGAAGTAGATCTGAGGCCATGCAAGGAAAAACATCTTTGAAAAATCCTGTTGGAATAATATCAAGGCAGCAGGAGGAGGATTTCAGAAGTTGAATAATGTCCTCTAGGTTATTATCATTAATCTGATGGAATTGTGTCATGGTGTTTGAATTGATGTTAAGTGGACACAGAGACAACACATTTGCTGTTCCTGATGCAGAGGCACTGACTGCTTGTCTGATTTTCTGAATGTTGTCAGTGAAGAAGGCAAAGCCATTGCACGCCCTGGTGGATAGAAATTCAGAGGCTACTGACACTGGGGGGTTAGTTAGTCTGTCGACGGTAGCAAACAAGGCACGTGCGTTCCCGGGGGAGCATCCCCCCGGACCCCCCTAGAGGAGGTGAGCACCTAGAGGAGGTGAGGACCCCCCTAGAGGAGGTGAGGTCCACCCCCCACTTGTAAAAAAATAGCACTTTACCCCTGCCTATATGCCGTTAGCTGATTATGGAGCCTTCATTGTAACAGTAATTCAGATGCAATTAGCCTGTATAAAAGGCCTCAAATTGGAAGCACTGTCTGGGCCGTCTTTTTCACTCAATTCTGCAATAGGTAGATCTTCAACTAGGCCGGGGTCGGTGATCTTGGGCTTAAAAAGATTGGTGACCACTGCTATACAGAGATGCTGTAAATATGAGAACCAATGTGAGTTTGGAACATTGAACAATGTAAATCTATTCTAGTAGACCTCAACAATGGAATTATGATCAGTAGAAATGGCCATGACATGGGACCTTTAACAACCTTATAAAACACAGGAAGTAAAACCAACTAAAATGTTTTTGCTGGAAAGCTTGAGGTTATCAGTTTTATAAAGCAGGGTCAATAAAAACCTTTGAAACGTAAATTATTGATGAATTTTAGAAAATGGGGTCCACGTTTACATAAAAGCTAAAATACACTTAACTTTAAATTATCAAGTTTTCTTCACAATTTCAACGTAATAAAGGGTAAAGTGGAGTAAAATATTCGCTTATGACATATTTATTTCTATTGACAAGACAATTAAGAAATGAAAGGTCTGACCCCCATGATCTTCAAACTACTTTGACCTATATTATAGAGAACAAAACTCTGAAAAGTTATCCTTATGAAAATGCAATACTTCACTCCCTGTTTTAGAGTCTTGCAATTCAAGATTGTGTGCTGGGATCTGTAGGAGCAGACACAATAGTGGTGGCTCAAAGCCCACCTGTGCTCCGCGCCGTCCGTTAGATGAGCCTGGTCAGATTGATAAAAGAGGGAGTTCAACACACCGGCATAAAGTTATAACAATAATCTGATTTTAATGGTAAAAAACACCAATACAAGTTTACAGATTACTCCGGACTCCCAGTTCTACTGCTGTGCGATGCAGGTATCGGGACGAGCCAGTCAGAAACAGGGGGCCCTTTGCATGAAGAAACAACAGTATATATGGACATATTTGGAGGTGGAGATGTGTCGGCTCTTCCGTCCCATTTTACTCCTAAGCGAATTAGAGTTCTGGGAAAAAGTATCTTTCTTCTGAACAGAGCATGACAGCGTCGGAACTATACAAGGTCAGAATCACTTTGTATCTTATACCTGGGTTAACTCCTTTACTTTCCCAGGGAAGGTTTCACACAAACTATTATTTTAAAACAATCAAACATTGTACACAGATATATTGGTATCAAACATTGTACACCGATATATTGGTGTTTGGGATTATTCGCCCCAGCAAGAATCCTTGGAGAAAGAACATGTGTGTGTGTTAGTGAGGGAAAGTGTGTGTGTGTGTGTGTGCATGCTGATAAGCAGAGGCATATGTGTGTGTGTTGCTGATATCTGGGTTAAGGAGTTTATGTGTGTGTGCTGCATGAAGACAGGAGGAGGTGTATGTGTGTGTGTCAGGGTCTCTGGGTCATGGAGTGTAAGTAAGAAGGTTTAGATATATAGGATTACTTTAAACAGTCCCAAATAATACATGTTCACTTCAATACAGTTTAGAACAATATCTGGGTGCTTTAGATCAGACACCTTTTTGATTATATATCTGATTAATATTTAATTTGTGACAGATTGTAAATAATCTCCTGCTGGAGGTAATCTGACTCACATGCTTTGGTCTGATCTGAATAATCTGCACATTCTGCTGACAGTCTCTGACCTGCAGAGGGCAGCACCGTCTCACGTGTGTGTGTGTGTGTGTGTGTGTGTGTGTGTGTGTGTGTGTGTGTGTGTGTGTGTGTGTGTGTGTGTGTGTGTGTGTGTGTGTGTGTGTGTGTGTGAGCATATAGTGTTTGTTGTAAAGATCAGATGTTCTCTCTTCTCTGTGAGCTGTTCTGTTCTATAGGATAAAACTTTAAGTGTGAATCTAATCTTCTACTGCCTGAATCTGCTTTATGGTTTCCACTTTCTTTGCTTCATTTGTTCTGTTTCTAATTCAGCAGGTGAACCTGTATGTTCATACCATAGTGTGTGTGAGCTGAACTGTGTGTGTTAAACTAAAACGGAGCGTTTTCTGTCAGCTCAGATTTTATTTCTGCTTTTTTAAACTAGTATGTGCTCATGAGTTTCACTGTTGGTGTATAGGCTGCTGCCTGAATATGCTGAATGAAAGGCAGGTTTTCTTATAGATAAAATACAGTTTTTATCCTAAATATCTTGGCTTCTTCTTTTCTGAGGTCACATTGTTCTGTTGTCTTACATAATACAGTCAGATATTTATTTTATCTTGTATTTATTTGCTCAAAAGTTTTAATACATTCGGCGTCTCTCTGGGGTGCATCCTTTTGTCATGGTTTTTTGTCATTGTGTGTCTCATTGTAGTGATTTTGTGTGTCTTGCTAGTCCTTTTGTGTTTTTTGTGGTTGTTTTCTGTCATATTGTAATTGTGTTCTGTCTCTGGATGGAGAGTTAGTGAGAGGAAATCACTAATTATCAATTCTCACTTTCCTAATACTTCTAACACCTTTAACCAAGTATTGATTCTGCTTGACCTCTCTTCTCTGATTGGTCAAAGGCAGAGAGGGCAAAAGTAAACACATCCTTTACTCAAGTAGAAGTACAGATATTTGTGTTTTAAAATACTCTGGTAAAAGTAGAAGTACTGACTAAACTTCTTTACTCAAGTAAAAGTAAAGAGGCTTTGAAATGTACTTCAGTAAAAAGTACCCATAACTAGCAGCTGTTTTAAAGAGTACCTGACCTCCCTTTATATTAATAGAACAATAATGTCATTGTTAGCTAATGAATGTTTCCATGCTGAACAACGGCAACATGACAACGTTTCCATTGGTCCCTCTTCTTTAGAGAAGACCAGGAAATGATGGATACACGGATCGTGTTCAAATCAATAGGCACGCAATGACTCTAAAGAATAATGACCACGCCTCCAAACACACATTCAAACTAAAGGAACCAGCTGTTTGGAAAATGAGAGAAGTAGAAAGTACAGGTATTTGTGTTCAACATGTAAGAAGTAGAAAGTACAGGTATTTGGGTTCAACATGTGAGAAGTAGAAAGTACAGGTATTAGAGTTCAACATGTAAGAAGTAGAAAGTACAGGTATTTGAGTTCAACATGTAAGAAGTAGAAAGTACAGGTATTTGGGTTCAACATGTGAGAAGTAGAAAGTACAGGTATTTGAGTTCAACATGTGAGAAGTAGAAAGTACAGGTATTAGAGTTCAACATGTAAGAAGTAGAAAGTACAGGTATTTGAGTTCAACATGTAAGAAGTAGAAAGTACAGGTATTTGTGTTCAACATGTAAGAAGTAGAAAGTACAGGTATTTTGGTTCAACATGTAAGAAGTAGAAAAGTACAGGTATTTGAGTTCAACATGTAAGAAGTAGAAAGTACAGGTATTTGGGTTCAACATGTGAGAAGTAGAAAGTACAGGTATTTGTGTTCAACATGTAAGAAGTAGAAAGTACAGGTATTTGTGTTCAACATGTAAGAAGTAGAAAATACAGGTATTTGTGTTCAACATGTAAGAAGTAGAAAGTACAGGTATTTGTGTTCAACATGTAAGAAGTAGAAAGTACAGGTATTTGGGTTCAACATGTGAGAAGTAGAAAGTACAGGTATTTGTGTTCAACATGTAAGAAGTAGAAAGTACAGGTATTTGTGTTCAACATGTAAGAAGTAGAAAAATACAGGTATTTGTGTTCAACATGTAAGAAGTAAAAGTACAGGTATTTGTGTTCAACATGTAAGAAGTAGAAAGTACAGGTATTTGGGGTTCAACATGTGAGAAGTAGAAAGTACAGGTATTTGAGTTCAACATGTAAGAAGTAGAAAGTAAGTAGAAAGTACAGGTATTTGTGTTCAACATGTAAGAAGTAGAAAAGTACAGGTATTTGTGTTCAACATGTAAGAAGTAGAAAGTACAGGTATTTGTGTTCAACATGTAAGAAGTAGAAAGTACAGGTATTTGTGTTCAACAATGTAAGAAGTAGAAAGTACAGGTATTTGAGTTCAACATGTAAGAAGTAGAAAGTACAGGTATTTTGTGTTCAACATGTAAGAAGTAGAAAGTACAGGTATTGTGTCAACATGTAAGAAGTAGAAGTCAGAAAGTACAGGTATTTGAGTTCAACATGTAAGAAGTAGAAAAGTACAGGTATTTGAGTTCAACATGTAAGAAGTAGAAAGTACAGGTATTTGTGTTCAACATGTAAGAAGTAGAAAGTACAGGTATTTGTGTTCAACATGTAAGAAGTAGAAAGTACAGGTATTTGTGTTCAACATGTAAGAAGTAAAAGTAAAAAGTAGTCAGAAAAATAAGTAGTGGAGTAAAGTACTGTCAAGAAAAATGTACTTAATCACAATAATGAAGTATTTGTACTCCACTACTTCCCACCTCTGGTCAAAGGGAGTGTCAGCTGACTCCTCAACCCCATCATTCCTCCTCCACAGTAAACCCTGATCAGTCTCGTGGATCCTAACCGTTCCTGACTTTCCCCCCGGATCTGATCCATGATGACCGAGAGGACGGACGTGAGGAATGTGAGAAAGGTCATAGGTCAAAAGCAGCTCTGCAGGAAGTCATACCTGCTCTAATGATGGATGCAGTGGAGCTACAACACAACACAGTCATGTGTCATTGGTCACCTGCTGAATTAAAAACAGAACAAATGAACCAAAGAAAGTGGAAACCATGAAGCAGATTCAGGCAGTAGAAGTATTCACACTTAAAGTATTATCTTACAGAACAGAACAGCTCACAGAGAAGAGATAACATTTGATCCTTTCACAACAAACACTATATGCTCTTTGGTTTTTACTAACACTGTAACCCTGAAGTGTAACGGTAATCTGATCTTTTTAATATAACTGTAAGGGGTTACAGTCACCCTTTTTTTTTACTACCCAAGCCTGTCTTTAAACTATTTTTTATTTAACTTAGTGATGCTCGATGTAGGAGCCACATTTCCAAAGTGGATCAAAGTGGATTAGGGTTGGATACAATGTTTTCCATCAGATTTATCATCTCAAATCTCCATTTTAAAACTAGTAAGATTTAATGACTAGAAATTCCTGTATAATCCTTCGCTGACAACCTTATATTCAGCCCAAAACCCGAGAAATTAATGCAGATATCTTGGCTAATAAATTGCTACTTGGTTATAAATTGCACCAGAAGTGCGTCACCATCACGTCTAATTATATTTATTCTTGTATTTGTTGGAAAAATCATCAACAATTTGATATAATGCTTGTGTCATGGTGATCAATTATGGGTTTATAGTGATTACATTTCACAGCTGACTGGAAAATAATAGGACATAGTGAATAATGTTAGAGTACAGATCAACACCAGATGACTCTTTGCAGACCCATACATCAGTTTGTCACATTTTGGACCAACACACGTGGCTGTGTGCAACACTGAAACTGTGTCAAAACAACCAGAGACTCAACAGGATGTCGGTGCATTTGGTTTAAAAATAAAAGCATCACATTGCTTTTAAAGGTGTCCTATTATGCTTTTGGGGGTTTTCCTTTTCCTGTGGTGTGTTATATCGTTTTTTTGTGCATGAATATGGTCTGCAAAGTCACAAAGGTTTACCTCCATTTGACTCCTTTGTTTACTTCAGGTACGTAGTGATATCACTACGTAACACTTGCGCTTCTATTGGCTAGCGCTGCAACACATTGTACGTGATGCTAAGGGGCGGGACATCTCTAAGCTGTTGACCAATCAGAGCAGACTGGGCTCTGGTTTCAGACAGAGGGTGAAAAGAGGTGCTGCAGCACAGACAGTATGAGAACAATAAAGAGCTTTCTGAACATTAAAGCAAGGAGACAAGTCACAGGAGAGACACTAGGCCTACATACTGATATACACCTGAAAATGAGCAGAATAGGGCCCTGTAATGTATTTGTGTTAGGGCTTGAGCATTTTCTTTCTCAACAACTGCTTCTTTACAATTGTTTGGTCGTTCTGTTGCCACATATGATAATATGTTCCCCTTACTTACTGAGGCTGAGTGGAGCTTTCTGCCACCTGAAAGGAGTTTTATGTTTGAAAGGCCAAACCGGAACTCTCTTTCTAAAGGCAAGAACTGCAATGTGTTCAGCAATGTGGAGCTGCTTGGGTTTGGGGAGAAAGGGGTTAACAAAGTAATACAGTATATACATATATATAGTAGTCATTATTCTGACTTCCACTATTTTATGTATTGACTCATTTTAGATCAACTTGCATTACTTTTTTATTTGTTTTAATTGCATTGTTGGAACCCGATATTTAAGATGTTCAGATTAGGGTTGATAAGGGTTGTTGGAAGTTTTATTTTGAAAGGCCAAACCGGAATTCTCTTTTTATAGGCTCGAGCTGCTTGTGTTTGGGGATGAAGGGGTTAACACATTATATATATATATATATATATACATGTAAATATACAGAATATACATAAAATCCATTATTCTGACGTGCACTTTTTTATGTGTTGACCATTTTTTGTTTTATTTTTGAAAGGTCCAAACCGGAACTTTCTCTTTTTAAAAGGTGTCGGCTCCAGCTGGCTGAGGCGCTGCTCATGTTTGGGTAGTAAAGGGTTAAAAAGTCCACACCCCCCACTCCCTTACACAAACAGAGGGCCCTGCACGGACTCCTCTGACAGAAATGCAGCCTGTTCCAGTTCCTCTCCCCGGGCACACAGGGAGCTGAAGTCCCGGTAACCGAGAGACCGAGAGACCGAGCACCGGAGGACCGTGTTTCTGCAGCTCAGGACCCCCCAGGATGTACCGGAGGATGAGCAGCTGCAGAGGGCAGAGAGCCGGATCCATGCTCCTATTATCCGTGATAAAGTAGACCCAGGAGAAAAACACATTAAAACCGCTTCTCTTTCGCATGAACCCTGCAGGGACTCAGCATGAGGAAACCCAAAGTCACTCGGATGGGTTTCGCCTTGTGTCTGGGATGTTTCATTATGGTCATCCTCTTCTTTAACAGCAGCCTGAAGCCAGGTGAGCACCATGAACTCCTCTTTAATCTGAGACCAAATACACATGTGGATCTTCATTTTATTCTAAAACAAAGACAATACAAATGCAATGCCTTAACAAATAGCAATTAGTCAGATATTGTAGTGAATGCAGTTTATTACAAACCCCTCAGACAACAAGTTGAGTTTTTCCCCATCTACTCAATAATTTATACAGAAAGAAAACAATACATTTAACAGTTTTTATTTCAGGATGTAGAAACATATCCATATAACAATACGAGACACATTCAAGCAAAATACAATTATGAAAATATTTCAAGAAAATACATGATATTTAAATACTACAATCCCATGGGGTGTTTTAACTTTCTTCAAGAGTAAAATATGCATTTTTCTACATAGATTTCATTCATTAAAAACACATTTTGGACAAAAGAAATGTATGATTTGTGTGGGGTGGATATTGAGTTTATTCTGATGTGTCTACAGGGAGCACACACCAGTCCAATCAATGTTTAATTGAAATGCTAATACATTATTGAATCTGAATCTTGACACTGTGCAGCAGGCTCGAGTCAAGTTATGCCAACGGGTCATAATAATGAAATCCATTCATCTCAGTGCTGTGAGGCAAACCCGATGCAAAGGTGTTTTGAATGGAGAAAGTATTTTGAGCAAAACACCCCAAAGGTATTTGTGTTGAGTGTGTATTTGTGATTCTTCGGTACAGTTCATGTTCTACACTCTCCCAGCTTGGTCAGTGTTTCCCAGAGAGCCACATATATTGGTGTGGGAACAATTTGATTAGTGATGAGTGGAGTGGAGTGTTTCCTCTGCTACGTGGAGGAGAAAGGCTGCAGCTGGTAGCGTAGTTGGCCCTCTCTGAGATCTGTTTCCAGGTCCCTCTCTGCCACATACAACGGCCTCATTCACACATGGCAAGCTATATCATGGGCCAAAAAAGTGTGTATAGCCCATACTGTGAGGGGTTTTTTTAAAAGAGAGAGGTCAGTCAGTTCTGGATGTGTGTGATGTGAGACGCGGGGCATGCAGAGTTATTAGGATCCCATGAAAGACCAGCCTCTTTGGAGACAGATTCCATCCGCCCGTAAAGATTTGCCACGAAACACTACTGGAAAAAAAAAATGTTTGTCGCATTTGAGTTGAATTAAAACCTTGAATCCCTTGTTTATCAGTCTGTCGTTTGCGGTAGTTTTTCTGTGGTGATGTTACATTTTACAGTAGCTGATTTCATGTGCCTTCCACAATTGTCCTCTGTTTTAAATAGTCCTTTCTTTAGTTTGGAATATCACTTTGTCTTAAATCGCAGTTTAACTTTGTTACATTACACTTTATTGAAATCTTTGCCCTTCTGTTGTTATGGCTGTATATTGTTGCTCAAAAGAAAAGGGCTTTGTCACAGCAGACAGATTTGCATGTAATACCAAAAAGATTAATAAGGCCTGCATTGTGAGGTGTGCCAGTTTTCAGGTTGTTTGCTTAACATGACTCAGCTTAGGGCCTTTTAAAAGGGAGGGGTGAGCAGGGAGTCATTTAGTTGGTTGCAATATGAAAGTTCACCACTAGATGGCACTAAATCCCACAAACTGCTTATTTTAAATCGGACACTTTATTGTTAACGTTATTAGTGACACATGTGCTTTGTCGTAAAACGTCCATGACACACCAGAACGTTCCTTTGAAGGGTGTTTGAATGCCCAGTGTTATCGTGGCTTATTACACGGTGTAGTTGAATACTCGGTTCTGATTGGTCAATTTGGACATTTCAGAGGTTGTTAATACTCGATAACACATCACTGCTAGTCAGAAAATGGCCATTGCTAAGGATGATCAAGGGAGAGAAGGAAAGGCGTTAAAAAGACGGAGCGTTGGACGTCAGAGAAATCAAGAGAAGAAGACAGACAGGAAGTAGACACTAAAGGGAACAGTAGAAGAAGACAGACAAGAAGTAAACACTAAAGGAACAGCAGAAGAAGACAGACAGGAAGGAAACACTA
>NW_022991275.1:0-20000 GCF_902827175.1 Gymnodraco acuticeps
ATATACACCTGAACATCAGCAGAGAGGACTCTTTAAAGTAGAGACACTACATACTGATATCACCTGAACATCAGCAGGGAGGACTCTTTAAAGTAGAGACACTACATACTATATACACCTAAACATCAGCAGGAGAGGACTCTTTAAAGTAGAGGCACTACATACTGATATACACCTGAACATCAGCAGGAGAGGACTCTTTAAAGTAGAGACTACATACTGATATACACCTGAACATCAGCAGGAGAGGACTCTTTAAAGTAGAGACACTACATACACTGATATACACCTGAACATCAGCAGAGAGGACTCTTTAAAGTAGAGACACTACATACTGATATACACCTGACACATCAGCAGGAGAGGACTCTTTAAAGTAGAGACACTACATACTGATATACACCTGAACATCAGCAGGAGAGGACTCTTTAAAGTAGAGACTCTACATACTGATATACACCTGAACATCAGCAGGAGAGGACTCTTTAAAGTAGAGACACTACATACTGATATACACCCTGAACATCAGCAGGAGAGGACTCTTTAAAGTAGAGACACTACATACTGATATACACCTAACATCAGCAGGAGAGGACTCTTTAAAGTAGGGGCCACTACATACTGATATACACCTGAACATCAGCAGGAGAGGACTCTTTAAAGTAGAGACACTACATACTGATATACACCTGAACATCAGCAGGAGAGGACTCTTTAAAGTAGAGACACTACACACTGATATACACCTGAACATCAGCAGGAGAGGACTCTTTAAAGTAGAGACACTACATACTGAGAGGACTCTTTAAAGCAGAGGGCTGTTCTCTTTAATCATTCAGAGTTTCCATGACTCGCTCTTTGTTAATGCATCACTCTCTAAACTAAAACTGCCCTTGGTGCTAAAATATATTACAAACTTTCACTGATTTTAATCTTTTTGGCAGTCCTGCACTGAACAAAGTGAAGCATTGACTTAATGATGTATTATATATTATATATTGTGTCAACAGATTTCACATCACTGCTTTAGGTTAGTTGAAAGCAATAATCTTAAGTTTAAATAGGTTCAACTTAATATTATTGCTTTCAACTAACCTAATTCAGTGATGTGACATTTCTTGACATAAAACATTTGATTAAAGTCAGTGTGGTCAGAATTCCTCTCCTCGTCATTATTTCCTCTTCTTGTTCTTCTCACTATTAGTAATAGTCGTAGTAATATTGTTTTTAAGATGTCCACTAAGGAGTCCCTGAGGAATTAGTCCTTGAAAAGGTTTTTAAGGTTGCTTTAGAAACTTCCAGAAGTCCTTGAATGTTCCCCAGATGTCCTTGTAAATGACTGACACTGACAGCCAATCAGAAATGAGCTTTTCTGTTGTTATGGCTTAAGTATCATTGGTTATCCTGGTTAAACTTTATTGTATGGACTTACAGTGTGTGTGTGTGTGTGTGTGTGTGTGTGTGTGTGTGTGTGTGTGTGTGTGGTTGTGTGTGTGTGTGTGTGGTGTGTGTGGTGTGTGTGTGTGTGTGTGTGTGTGTGTGTGTGTGTGTGTGGTGTGTGGGTGTGGGTGGGTGTGTGTGTGTGTTTCACTGTAGTTGCAAGGGTAAAGAAAGAAAAGAGACACACCTGCAATGGAGTCCAAATGTCCAACTTTATCAGCTGTGCCCTGAATGCCTCTTCGGGCTGTTTGGTGATAATGAGTGTTATACTTTATTTTACTTCCCAAACCGTGGTTTAGATAATTATAAGGTCAGAGTGAGCTGTTGGATTACATCCGTCTCTCTTTTCCAGTTAAAGCCTTCATTATGTATCTTGAATTGTTAAATATATCTATTCAAACATTTGTTAATAGCTCTACCATATTAAAACAAGCATGAACACATAGGTGGAAGAAGTACTCAGATGTTTTAATTTAATACAAAAGTAATACTTTAGTTAACAAATACTCTGCCACAAGTAAAATACCTATACTTGTTTAATATAATTGTATTCAAGCACAAGTTCAGAATGGACTACTTTTGAGGCTTTACTGCATTTAAAGAATGGAGGAAAAACCAATGGTGCATTCAGGTGCTCCTCTGATTGGGAAGGCCTTCATCCAACTTATAAACAACATGGACGCTAAAAAGACGATGTTATTGCTCTGACGGTGGTTGGTTAATTGATCAGCTGGTTAATTGATCAGCTGGTTAATTGATCAGCTGGTTGATTGATCAGCTGGTTGATTGATCAGCTGGTTGGATGAATAATTGAGCCAATAAAAAGTTCTGTTTATAATATGGAAACAACATGGACGCTACTAAGAAGATGTCAGCGTTTAAACAGCACGTTAATATCTGGTTGGTTGGTCGGATGGTTGATTAATTGACCAGTTGGTTTTTTGACTTATTGGTCGATTGAATAATTTATCCAATTCATAATATGGAAACAACATGGACTCTACAAAGAAGACGTCGTTGCTCAGCGTTCAAACAGCACATTGATATCTGAGTAGTTGTTGTGACTGTAGGAGGCGTTCATGTGCATTTTCCTAGTCAGGAACTTAGAGTTTTGACACCACATCAACGACCTCGCCAAATTAGATACAGCACATCCTACTTTCAGGAGGATTTGCGTCACGACAGTGCGTTATCTGACATGGAGTCATAAAGATTAACCGTCCGTCTCCGTCTTATCAGCAACTTCCCCAGAGGTCTGAACCCAACAGGTGTGTCAGGTCAATGACAGGTGTTACGTTCCCTCTTGGCTAGGAGAACAAAAGGGAAACGACACGACCAGATTGGAATTGGTATATGCTACCGGTGGTTTTTTGCAACCAAAAATGATGAACACAAGAATGTACACAAACAGTTTGACACAAACAAAGGGCCAAACTGTTACTAGTTAACAAAAGGAGAGCTCCAAAAGAGAGCTGCACAGTAATACACAAAGGGAAAGAAACGTACCTCACTTCTAAAGTGGAACAAAATAATAAACGGAACAAGGCTGTGTGAAAACGGCGCTGTTGCTGGTCAACAGGTGCTAATCACCTGGGTCTAAGCAACACACACACATGCTAAACACAGCACACTAACAACACACTGCTAATCAGTGTCACTATCACAGGAACCCTACTTAACACACTGCTAGGCAGTCTAACAAAGCACAGAGTATGCCGGTAATATAACGAGAGGCTTGAGGCGTCTGTCCCACAATACAGAGCCTCCAGAATAAAGTCCGTGCCCGGCCTTTATACTCCTCCCCAGGATGACGTGGCAGAAGCGGGCGGGGATATGATGACGTCAGTCCAATCGCCGCGGATGTTGCGAGGTCGGGACGGCCAATGACAGCAAAGGAACTGCACAGCTCATTTACATATGCACCCACAAACAGAGTTAATGGCATAACGAAAGTAGCGGCTGTAACAACAGGTAACTCTCCCTCCAGTACTGAAAACCCCTCAGCGTTTTATTTAATGCCTTTAAATATAAAGTGGATTGGAGAGTGCAGACGTCCAAAGGGGGGTTTCAACCAAATCCCTCATTCCTCTCACAGCGGGGAAATGTACTGCGTTACTCCAGAAAAGAGACAGTGGAGAAGAAGGCAGTAAAGTAGTACAATAAGAAGTGCAACATATTAAAAGACAAGGCAACATACATGTCATCCCCATGAATATAAAGAGATATCACTATGAAACTTCCCCACTTCATTACTGACATTAACACAATCATTTTTTATATTACAGGTTTTCTGAAACGTTATGTTTCGATATGCAAATGAAGCATGATGTTGTTCAGTTAGTCTGTTGGTTGGTTGGTTGGTTGGTTGGTTGGTTGGTTGGTTGGTTGGTTGGTTGGTTGATTAATCAATTGTTGAGTTGTTTGGTTGGTTGGTTGGTTGGTTGGTTGGTTAATCGATTGGTTGGTTGGTTGATTAATCAATTGTTGAGTTGTTTGGTTGGTTGGTTGGTTGGTTGGTTGGTTGGTTGGTTGGTTGATTAATCAATTGTTGAGTTGTTTGGTTGGTTGGTTGGTTGATTAATCGATTGATTGGTTGGTTGGTTGGTTGGTTGGATGGTTGGTTGGTTGATTAATCGATTGGTTGGTTGGTTGGTTGATCGATTGTTGTTTGGTTGGTTGGTTGGATGGTTGGTTGGTTGATTAATCGATTGGTTGGTTGGTTGGTTGATCGATTGTTGTTTGGATGGTTGGTTGTATGGTTGGTTGGTTGATTAATCGATTGGTTGGTTGGTTGATTAATCAATTGTTGAGTTGGTTGGTTGGTTGGTTGGTTGGTTGGTTGGTTGGTTGGTTGATTAATCAATTGTTGAGTTGGTTGGTTGGTTGGTTGGTTGATTAATCGATTGGTTGGTTGGTTGGTTGGTTGGTTGGTTGGTGGTTGGTTGGTTGGTTGGTTGGTTGGTTGGTTGGTTGGTTGGATGGTTGGTTGATTAATCGATTGGTTGGTTGGTTGGTTGATCGATTGTTGTTTGGTTGGTTGGTTGGATGATTGGTTGGTTGATTAATCGATTGGTTGGTTGGTTGGTTGGTTGGTTGGTTGGTTAATACATTGTCTGGTTGAGTGATTGACAGATTGATTAACCACTCTCTATCCCCTCTCTCCCTATAGGTTCCTCCCTCCTTGCCCCCCCTCCCACATCATGCCCATCCTCAAAAACCTCCCGGTGCGCCTGAAGGGCGGCGGTCCGACTCTAGAAAACGATTGGATCCTGCGCAGGATGAGCCTCAACATCACCCCCCACCACCACCAGCACAACCCCTTCGACAATGGTGAGTTTGTGAAAACACTGAAAGTCCTCCTCCATCATGAGAGTAGCATGCTAACAAAGGTATCCCAACTGTAGCTGTGAACATGACAGGATGTGTGATGACCTAGAAGAGCATCAGGACTGTTTGAGGCAGATGATAGCTATGTGATTAACATGATGATTCAGCCTCTATGGAGAGAGACATCAAGCATGCTCATTTCTGACGTGGAGCTAATCTGAAGTAAACATTGAATACTGCTTTCTATTCCTCCATCTTGTGACTGTGTACAGTAGCGTGGCGTGGGGAAAAAATTAGGGGAAGCCAATAATACGTCCTTTCTTTTGGGTCGGGGGTGTGGTGGTCAATGTGATAACGTAACCAGATGAGTGATTACAGCACCCGGTATCATTTTACACACATTTGTATCAGATGCAGGACTTACTCACGCCTGTTATCTAACCGACAGGTCCGCACGCACTCTCCAGCCCAAACTCTAATAAGCATTCATTCACAAACTAAATCAGGAGACCTTTAACGTCTTACGTCCGATTCGCTCCTTTGTTCCTCGCTGTACACAGCTCCAGTTTGGGCATCGGCCTGTCATCAGATTGTATTTGTTGTTGCTGCTGTAGCGGAAGTTTAGTACAATTCTTTTTGATGAAATCCTCCAAATCTCCACCCTCCATAATTGCACTTGCTTCAGTTGCTTGCTACTTTCTAACGGCGGTGAGAGTGGTGCAGCGACGCTATCTATCTTCTATCGATTAGATTTATGATTCGAAAATGATAAAAGTAGGGTAGACATGTGGATATTATCCGACTGAACACAACGTGCATTTATCTAACAGGTTCGTTTTCCACTGACCTTATTTCCAGCTATTTTCCTAAATCCTATGGAGAAATCCCATTGCTTTCTGTGGAGGGAAACCGAGCGCAGCTTACTTCCGGGTTTTAGGATGCGTCACTGCAGCACTAAGTTGATGCGATTTGATTGGATTGTGAGGGAAGCCAGCCGCCTCTGGCTTCCCTTGGCATGGCCCTGACCAATCACAGGTTGGCAGGGGCATCACGTGAGCCTCATCTGATTGGTCAATACCTCAATTTTCTTTCACCAAGGGAAGCCAGATTTGGCTAGCCTCCTCTCGCAACAGAGAGTGCAATCTACTGTTTCACCATAACATCTAGAGGGGCGCTGTTTCACTCTTTGTAAAATACTCAATGAGAATGGGGGAGAGACGGGCCGGCAGCAACACACAGCAAAGGAGAATTATCAAAACAAAACAAAGTGTTTTTATTTATTTATTTAAATTATAACTACAATCTGAAAAAACAGGGGAAGCCTGGCTTCCCTTGGCCTCCGGGAGAAAACGCCACTGACTGTGTAACTCCCTCTCTTGGATATCAGCATGTGAAGGACACTGTTCAGGAACTAGTTGATGCTCTGTATGTGATGACTCCTTCCATTCTGGAGAGGATCACAGATACATGGATTCTGAGATTGAAGCTCAAGCCAGTGACATGTGAGATTTTTCTAACAGGTGACGATGGGAACAATGACCGATGGTCGCCCGGCGGCTCGCTGCTGGACGGGGACGTTCATCGAGACCGAAACCCCTTCGAAGACGAGGAGGACGAGAACGAGGCCAACGAGGGCAAGAAGGGAAGCAGAGGAGGAAGTTCGGGGAAGGGATCGTTCAATTTCAAATCCCCGCTGAAGTCTCTGGGGAAGCTGGGGAAGAACCTGAGGTTGTCTGCGAGGAGCAAAGGAAGCGCAACGCCGTCACCACAGGGAACACCTTTCACCGGCAGAGAAGAAGAAGAGAGGGAGGAGGAGCTCTGAGGGAAGCCTGCTGAGGTAAGGACGGGTAACAGAGGGTTGTTAAAGAGGACCTGTTGTGCAAAATCCACTTCTTCATGTCTCTTCTACATCAACATGTGTCCCCTCTTCTTCATGTCTCTTCTACATCAACATGTGTCCCCTCTTCTTCATGTCTCTTCTACATCAACATGTGTCCCCTCTTCTTCATGTCTCTTCTACATCAACATGTGTCCCCTCTTCTCTATGTCTCTTCTACATCAACATGTGTCCCCTCTTCTTCATGTCTCTTCTACATCAACATGTGCCCCTCTTCTCCATGTCTCTTCTACATCAACATGTGTCCCCTCTTCTTCATGTCTCTTCTACATCAACATGTGGTCCCCTTTCTCCATGTCTCTTCTACATCACATGTGTCCCCTCTTCTTCATGTCTCTTCTACATCAACATGTGTCCCCTCTTCTTCATGTCTCTTCTACATCAACATGTGTCCACTTTTCTCCATGTCTCTTCTACATCAACATGTGTCCCCTCTTCTCCATGTCTCTTCTACATCAACATGTGTCCCCTCTTCTTCATGTCTCTTCTACATCAACATGTGTCCCCTCTTCTCCATGTCTCTTCTACATCAACATGTGTCCCCACTTCTTAATGTCTCTTCTACATCAACATGTGTCCCCTCTTCTCCATGTCTCTTCTACATCAACATGTGTCCCCTCTTCTTCATGTCTCTTCTACATCAACATGTGTCCCCTCTTCTTCATGTCTCTTCTACATCAAACATGTGTCCCCTCTTCTCCATGTCTCTTCTACATCAACATGTGTCCCCTCTTCTCCATGTCTCTTCTACATCAACATGTGTCCCCTCTTCTTCATGTCTCTTCTACATCAACATGTGTCCCCTCTTCTTCATGTCTCTTCTACATCAACATGTGTCCCCTCTTCTTCATGTCTCTTCTACATCAACATGTGTCCCCTCTTCCTCATGTCTCTCTCTCTTCATCAACATGTGTCCCTCTTCTTGATGTCTCTTCTACATCAACATGTGTCCCCTCTTCTTCATGTCTCTTCTACATCAACATGTGTCCCCTCTTCTCCATGTCTCTTCTACATCAACATGTGTCCCCTCTTCTTCATGTCTCTTCTACATCAACATGTGTCCCCCCCTCTTCTTCATGTCTCTTCTACATCAACATGTGTCCCCTCTTCTTCATGTCTCTTCTACATCAACATGTGTCCCCTCTTCTTCATGTCTCTTCTACAATCAACATGTGTCCCCTCTTCTACATCAACATGTGTCCCCTCTTCTTCATGTCTCTTCTACATCAACATGTGTCCCCTCTTCTTCATGTCTCTTCTACATCAACATGTGTCCCCGTCTGCTTCATGTCTCTCCTTCTACAATCAACATGTGTCCAACCCTCTTCTTCAATGTCCTCTTCTACATCAACATGTGGTCCCTCTTCTCCTGTCTCTTCTAACATCAACATGTTGTCCCCTCTTCTTCATGTCTCTTCTACATCAACAGGTGTCCCCTCTTCTTCATGTCTCTTCTACATCAACATGTTGTCCCCTCTTCCTTCATGTCTCTTCTACATCAACATGTGTCCCCTCTTCTTCATGTCTCTTCTACATCAACATGTGTCCCCTCTTCTTCATGTCTCTTCTACATCAACATGTGTCCCCTCTTCTTCATGTCTCTTCTACATCAACATGTGTCCCCTCTTCTTCATGTCTCTTCTACTCAATGTGTCCCTCTTCTTCTGTCTCTTCTACATCAAACAGTGTCCCCTCTTCTTCATGTCTCTTCTACATCAACATGTGTCCCTTCTTCTGCATGTCTCTTCTACATCAACATGTGTCCCCTCTTCTTCATGTTCTCTTCTACATCAACATGTGTCCCCTCTTCTTCTTGTCTCTTCTACATCAACATGTGTCCCCTCTTCTTCATGTCTCTTCTACATCAACATGTGTCCCCTCTTCTTCATGTCTCTCTACATCAACATGTGTCCCCTCTTCTTCATGTCTCTTCTACATCAATCATGTGTCCCCTCTCTTCATGTCTCTTCTACATCAACATGTGTCCCCTCTTCTTCATGTCTCTTCTACATCAACATGTGGTCCCCTCTCTTCATGTCTCTTCTACATCAACATGTGTCCCCTCTTCTTCATGTCTCTTCTACATCAACATGTGTCCCTCTTCTTCACGTCTCTTCTTCATCAACATGTGTCCCTCTTCTTATGTCTCTTCTACATCATCATGTGTCCCCTCTTCTTCATGTCTCTTCTACATCAACATGTGTTCCCCTCTTCTTCATGTCTCTTCTACATCAACATGTGTCCCCTCTTCTTCATGTCTCTTCTACACTCAACAGTGTCCCCTCTTCTTCATGTCTCTTCTACATCAACATGTGTCCCCTCTTCTTCATGTCTCTTCTACATCAACATGTGTCCCTCTTCTGTTCATGTCTCCTTCTACATCAACATGTCTCTTCTACATCAACATGTGTCCCCTCTTCTTCATGTCTCTTCTACATCAACATGTGTCCCCTCTTCTTCATGTCTCTTCTACATCAACATGTGTCCCCTCTTCTCATGTCTCTTCTACATCAACATGTGTCCCCTCTTCTTCATGTCTCTTCTACATCAACATGTGTCCCCTCTTCTCATGTCTCTTCTACATCAACATGTGTCCCCTCTTCTTCATGTCTCTTCTTCATCAACATGTGTCCCCTCTTCTTCATGTCTCTTCTACATCAACATGTGTCCCCTCTTCTTCATGTCTCTTCTACATCAACATGTGTCCCCTCTTCTTCATGTCTCTTCTACATCAACATGTGTCCCCTCTTCTCATGTCTCTTCTACATCAACATGTGTCCCCTCTTCTTCATGTCTCTTCTACATCAACATGTGTCCCCTCTTCTTCATGTCTCTTCTACATCAACATGTGTCCCCTCCCCCTCTTCTTCATGTCTCTTCTACATCATCATGTGTCCCCTCTTCTTCATGTCTCTTCTACATCATCATGTGTCCCCTCTTCTTCATGTCTCTTCTACATCAACATGTGTCCCCCTCTTCTCATGTCTCTTCTACATCAACATGTGTCCCCTCTTCTCCATGTCTCTTCTCCATCAACATGTGTCCCCTCTTCTTCATGTCTCTTCTACATCAACATGTGTCCCCTCTTCTTCATGTCTCTTCTACATCAACATGTGTCCCCCTCTTCTTCATGTCTCTTCTACATCAACATGTGTCCCCTCTGTGGAAAGAGACTCTGAAAGTCTCAGGAACAAAGATTTTCTCTCTTTTTGATCCATTTCTATAAAAACCTGTCTGAAATGAGCTGATCAGATTTTGGCACTTTATGATGTCATAACGATGTTTTGTCTTGTGTAACCATAGCCAATCAGCAACCAAGGTAACCCCCCCCCCCCCCTTATCACCTGAATCTCCTCCTAGAGCACAATTAGCCGCTTTCACACCAAGTACTTAGTTCCCCCTGAACTAAAGAGCACCACAAGTCCCTGAGGGAGGATTAGGCCAAAGAAGACGCTGACGTCACTTCTTCTTCTTCTTCTGCTTGGGTTTACTGGCAGGCCGCAAACCACTTCACGGCGTGTACTGCCACCCGGAGTCCGCGGCCGGCAGTCCCCGGAGTTGGGGAAGGCTTCAGTAGAAGCTGCTGGGACTCCCAGCAGCTTCTACTGAAGCCTTCCGAGTAAATCGCCAGAACGCCGACACCTCCTCATCTCCACCGCTCCCATGTCTTCTTTTGTGTTGCCATAAGTTAGTCTCTCTGCGTTTCTGCGCTGGGCTAATGCTAATGCTAATGCTAATGCCAGCAAATACAATGGCGGCTTCACAAAACTTTTCCGAGTTTTTACGGGGCGTGGTTTGCAATCCGCCCAGCCAATAGAAATTTGAACTTTTGTCTTCACAGGAAAGTCCCTGCTCTCAAGCAGGGACTGAAAAGGGGGGACAAGTTCTCATTAACTAAATTCTCTTTTTGGTGAACTTAGTTCATGGAACTTAAATCCCAGGAACTATCGGAACTAAACGGGAAAAGTACTCCGGTGTGAAAGCGCCTATTGAGTTCTTTGTAACCAGATGTCTCTCAGAGGGGCGTGGGGAGGGGCTCCTTGTTTTCATCTAAAGTAACAGACAGAGAATCAGCACTTTGGAAACAGGGCTGAAACAGAGGGGATTATGGGTAATGCTGCAATGATCTGTTTGGTGTTTCAGCCAATCAGAGACAGGCTCTGGATATATCTGAGAGCTGATATATTGAGGACAAACAGACTAACAGGGACCTTTATAGAGGGCCAGCAGGAGTTAGTTGAGGATAAGAGGTCTCTGGGGGTTAGGCCAGTAAAGACTACATGACTGTGGAAGTGAGCAAAGGCAAAGGAGGATGAGGTTGTTTTCAAAGTAAAGAGGGATAAGTTATGTTTGGAGGTAAAAGTTAGAGGTACTTACAGTACGATACGATATTACTTTAACGGTCAGATCAAGTCTGAGATGCTCCTTACATCACAGCGGCTCCATCTGTAACATCAACACACAAACATCAACACACAAACATCAACACACAAACATCAACACACACGAGAAACACACAACTAACATGTAACAACACAGCAGCATCAGAGAGATGCTCAAAGAGCCTTCAGCGTGCATCTGATGTGTAGCTCTGTGTTCACTGAGAGGTCTGGAGCACAGAGGATGCTTCAGGCTGACTGGAGCACAGAGGATGCTTCAGGCTGACTGGAGCACAGAGGATGCTTCAGGCTGTCTGGAGCACAGAGGATGCTTCAGGCTGTCTGGAGCACAGAGGATGCTTCAGGCTGACTGAGCACAGAGGATGCTTCAGGCCTGTCTGGAGCACAGAGGATGCTTCAGGCTGACTGGAGCACAGAGGATGCTTCAGGCTGACTGGAGCACAAAGGATGCTTCAGGCTGTCTGGAGCACAGAGGATGCTTCAGGCTGTCTGGAGTACAGAGGATGCTTCAGGCTGACTGGAGCACAGAGGATGCTTCAGGCTGACTGGAGCACAAAGGATGCTTCAGGCTGTCTGGAGCACAGAGGATGCTTCAGGCTGTCTGGAGCACAGAGGATGCTTCAGGCTGACTGGAGCACAAAGGATGCTTCAGGATGTCTGGAGCACAGAGGATGCTTCAGGCTGTCTGGAGTACAGAGGATGCTTCAGGCTGACTGGAGCACAGAGGATGCTTCAGGCTGCTGGAGCCACAAAGGATGCTTCAGGCTGTCTGTAGCACAGAGGATGCTTCAGGCTGTCTGGAGCACAGAGGATGCTCAGGCTGACTGGAGCACAAAGGATGCTTCAGGATGTCTGGAGCACAGAGGATGCTTCAGGCTGACTGGAGCACAAAGGATGCTTCAGGCTGACCTTATAGAATCTCCATCAGATGGTAGCAGTTCATATTCTCTGTCAGAGCATGCTTTGGGTCCAGACGATGCTGTTGGAGCCTCTCAGGTTTCCAGAGGATGCTAAATTGGTCTCAAGTTATTGGGGCTTGGTTAGACAAGGCCAGTTTATTTATAAAGCACCTTTCAACACAAGGCAATTCAAAGTGCTTTACACAAATGAAAGACATGAAGACAGGGATGGGCAAATGGCGGCCCGAAGCCCTCAGATTAATTTATAAACAAAGATTTTTTAAAAAGATTGTTTTCATTTCTACTTGTAGTACTGATACCGTCCACTAGACTCCTAGTTACGTCGCGAGCTGCGTTCATGATTTCGTTCGGCAGCCAAATACCGCAAAAGAATCTGTGGCATGTTCGTGTGTATTGTGTTTGTTTCCCGGGGAACCCTCACAAGAAACACCGGCTGTTGTTACGCCTGCTGTGACGTTAAGTTGCCGCTTGTAATCATGCCTCTACAAACTTAAAGGCTGTATTTATCTTCTGAATTAGGCGAAACAAGTTTAATATTCTGAAAACCAAGACTTTGTTTATTTGAAATCAGATGAAAACAAACTGTCACAGACCCTGCCGTGTGATCTATGATTACTAGACGCTTTTCATTCATAATGTCAGCGGAGGGAGGGAGGGGGGGCGGCGTGCGGAACAGCAGAGTGTCTTAGCTAGGTTCAAGTTAGACAACTACAATTACATACAATGCATGCAATTTGTGTGTGTTCCAAGTGAATCTGCTGCCCCCTGGTGGCCAGTACATTATGTGGCCCCCACCACCATCCAAGTTGCCCATCCCTGCATTAAGAGCATTAAGAAACATACTATAAAATGGCATTTAAAAAGACGTAAAGATGATAAAACGTGAATAACTAAGGTATGAATAAAAGTTACAGCGCAGTGAGATGTGATTCAATTCAAAGCAAAAAGAGAAGTCAGCGGACCTGCAGGTTTCTGGCAGTTTGATCCAGATGTTTGGAGCATGATAACTGAACGTCTACAGGTTCAGTTACCATGAGGTTATAAAGTGTTTGTTTATCTCTGATTTTCGGTTTGATTCAATAATGTCTTCCTTTCCAAGATTCAAGGCTTGTATTGTCTTTTGCACGTAGCTACAGTGTAGATGGAAATCTGAGGTCACAGGCTCCTCTCACAGAGCAACACAATGACAAAGATAATATGGTGCAAGTAAATACAAATGAAATAGTGCAAGGAGAGTCTATATGCAAGTCATTGGAATATGATATATTAGATACATCGTTTTTGTAAGTTTCAAAGAGATGTTATGGATGTTCTTTCAGAAGTGCAGGTGTGTAACAGTCTGATGGCCCGTGGGATGACTCTTTCTTTGCGATGTTCCTCAGGTTTGCGGGGAAGTACCGCGACTCCCTGAGCTCCCGTAAGGAGTCGACCACGAACGGAGAGCAGAACGACAGCGAGGGCGACTCCACCAGCCGCCGCCTGTCCTTCATGAAGATGGTGGGCTTGGGCAAGATGAAGAGGGAGTCCATGAACGACTCGCCTCTGAGCCCCGAGGAGCAGCCGGTGGAGGAGGAGGTGCCGGAGGAGGTGAAGCCCAGAGAGCCGCTGTCAGGTAGGGGGGATTATATATCGGTAATCTGTACACACAAACGGAAAGGTTGACAATAAAGTTGACTTTGACATGACATCCGTGACAACTGTGTGCAAGGAAGAGCAAATTAAGTGTGTGTGCGTGCGTGTGTGTGTGTGACATAAATAGTGGCCCAGTCCTGGAAACTTTCTCAGGGCGTCCATTGTTTATCATACCCTGTTTACTCTGCTATTTTGTAATGAATGTTTTAAGTGTGTGTGTGTGTGTTTTCTCAGTTCCTCCACACCCTTGTTTACATGTAAAACACTTGTATAACTCCCACTGTGTCGTATTTAGTCAGCCACCAATTGTGCAAGTTCTCCCACTTAAACAGATGAGAGAGGCCTGTAATGTTCATCCTCGGTACACTTCAACTATGAGAGACAGAATTGGGGGAAAGAATCCAGGAAATCACATTGTAGGATTTTTAATGAATTTATTTGCAAATTATGGTGGAAAATAAGTATTTGGTCAATAACAAAAGTTAATCTCAATACTTAGTTATATACCCTTTGTTGGCAATGACAGAGGTCAAATGTTTTCTGTAAGTCTTCACAAGGTGTTCACACACTGTTGCTGGTATGTTGGCCCATTCCTCCGTGCAGATCTCCTCTAGAGCAGTGATGTTTTGGGGTTGTCGCTGGGCAACACGGACTTTCAACTCCCTCCAAAGATTTTCTATGGGGTTGAGATCTGGAGACTGGCTAGGCCACTCCAGGACCTTGAAATGCTTCTTACGAAGCCACTCCTTCGTTGCCCGGGCGGTGTGTTTTGGGATCATTGTCATGCTGAAAGACCCAGCCACGTTTCATCTTCAATGCCCTTGCTGATGGAAGGAGGTTGTCACTCAAAATCTCACGATACATGGCCCCATTCATTCTTTCCTTTACACGGATCAGTGGTCCTGGTCCCTTTGCAGAAAAACAGCCCCAAAGCATGATGTTTCCACCCCATGTTTCACAGGAGGTGTTCTTTGGATGTGACTCAGCATTCTTTCTCCTCCAAACACGTCTAGTTGAGTTTTTACCAACAAGTTCTATTTTAGTTTCATCTGACCATATGACATTCTCCCAATCCTCTTCTGGATCATCTAAATGCTCTCTAGCAAACCTCAGAAGGGCCTGGACCAGGATTTCCGCTAGGATTTTTTCTCGCCGGTCAAATGTCCGGGCAGAATTTATTTTACCGGATAAATTTGAAACTTACCGGTCCTATTTCAATAATAATAATAAGTATTGTGTAGCAGAGTTTCCGTTAGCAGGTAATCACCGGACTATGAGCAGATATGCTGATGTTTAAAACTCAGTTCACGGGCTCATGTTTATATTGCTTCAGTCTATAATCGTAACAGATCGAAAAAATTCAGATTCATTTTTCAATAAATGATTCCACAAACAACATAATTATTACATTCAAACAAACTACTTGTAGTAGATGAAGTACATTATTCAAAAGTTTACATTAACTTTGAATAATCACACGGGAGAAACGGAGCCTCTCTTTTCCCCTCTCCCTCCCTCTCTCTCTCTGACAGCCCGTCAGTTTCTCCTGCAGCTCGCTAAACAGTGGGCGGGGCTTCAGGTGATTATGCAGAGCTGCGTGTCTCTGTCAGACTCAGCAGCTGATCTGATCTGATCTCTCGCGTCTGGTTATACTTCACTCGCGTTTATGTCCATATCGATCAGATCCAGCTCTCCTGATCGGCCTTTATAGAGAGCACCGATCAAACTATTAACAGTGAATATCGGCCGATAATGACCAGTGGCCGATCTATCGGAGCATCCCTAATTATTACCAGACATTTTGACCGGCAGGTTTTGAATTTACCGGTTTTTAATACATTTTACCAGCTAAAAACCGGTAATTACCGGCTAACGGAAACCCTGGCCTGGACATGTAGCCTACTGGCTTAAGCAGGGGGACACGTCTGGCACTGCAGGGTTTGAGTCCCTGGCGGCGGAGTGTGTTACTGATGGTAGCCTTTGTTACTTTGGTCCCAGCTCTCTGCAGGTCATTGACTAGGTCCCCCCGTGTGGCTCTGGGATCTTTGCTCACCGTTCTTGTGATCAATTACAATTACATTGCATTTAGCTGACGCTTTTATCCAAAGCGACTTACAATAAGTGCGTTCGACCAACAAAATACAAACTTGAAGAAAACAGAATCATAAAGTACATCGGGCTTCATAGAGCAAAAACATTTCAAGTGCTACTCAACTGGCTTTAGATAAGCCAGTCCTTTATTAGTATATAAGTGCTTTGTTAATAGTTCTATCGCTGGAAGTGGAGTCGAAAGAGATGAGTTTTCAGTCTGCGCCGGAAGGTGTGTAAGCTATCTGCTGTCCTGATGTCAATGGGGAGCTCATTCCACCCTTTTGGAGCCAGGATAGCAAACCCACGTGTTTCTGCTGATGGGAACTTGGGTCCCCCTCGCAGCGAGGGCGCAACGAGCCGTTTGGTAGATGCAGAGCGGAGTGCACGTGCTGGGGTGTACGGTGTAACCATGTCCTGGATGTAGGAAGGGCCAGATCCATTCGCAGCAGGGTACGCAAGTACCAGTGTCTTGAAGTGGATTCTAGCAGTTACCGGAAGCCAGTGAAGGGAGCGGAGGAGCGGAGTGGTGTGGGAACATTTAGGAAGGTTGAAAACCAGACGAGCCGCTGCATTCTGGATGAGCTGCAGAGGTCGGATGGCACATGCAGGTAGACCAGCCAGGAGGGAGTTGCAGTAGTCTAGGCGTGAGATGACGAGAGCCTGGACCAGAACCTGCGTGGCTTTCTGAGTCAGCTGGGGACGCATCCTCCTGATGTTGTAAAGCGTGTATCTGCAGCAGCGGGTTGTAGCAGCGATGTTTGCAGTGAAGGACAGGTTGTTATCTAGGGTCACACCCAGATTCCTTGCAGTCTGAGTCGGGGAAACAACTGAGGTGCCAATGTTGATTGTTAGGTCAAGCGTGGGACAATCTTTTCCCGGGAGGAAGAGCAGCTCAGTCTTGTCAAGGTTGAGCTTGAGGTGGTGAGCAGACATCCACTGAGAGATGTCAGCTAGACAAGCAGAGATGCGTGTGACGACCTGGGTCTCTGAGCGGGGAAAGGACAGAATTAATTGGGTGTCGTCAGCGTAGCAGTGGTAAGAAAAACCATGCGGGCTAATGACTGATCCGAGCGAGTTTCTGTACAAGGAGAAGAGAAGCGGACCAAGAACAGAGCCCTGAGGGACCCCTGTAGTTAATTGACAAGGGTCGGACTCGGACCCTCTCCAAGTAACCCTGTAGGTACGGTCTTTCAGGTATGAGGTGAGGAGGGAAAGTGCAGAGCCTGAAACCCCAAGTTCTTGGAGAGTGTGAAGGAGGATCTGATGATTCACCGTGTCGAATGCAGCAGACAGGTCCAACAGGATGATGACAGAGGAGAGAGAGGCTTCTTTAGCAGTGTGCAGTTCCTCAGTGACAGCAAGGAGGGCAGTTTCTGTGGAGTGACCTGCCTTGAAACCAGACTGGTGCGGATCCAGAAGGTTTTTCTGATTGAGATAACAGGAGAGTTGTTTAAAGACAGTGCGTTCAAGTGATTTAGACAGGAACGGGAGGAGAGAGACAGGCCTGTAGTTTATAACATCAGACGGGTTGAGAGTGGGTTTCTTTAGGAGAGGGTTTACTCTTGCCTCCTTGAGACTGTTTGGAAAGTGACCAGAAGTTAGAGAAGTGTTGATGAAATGGGTGAGAAACGGTAGAATATCAGGAGCGATAGTCTGAAGGAGGTTTGAAGGGATAGGGTCCAGAGGACAGGTGGTAGGGCGGGCAGAGGTAATGAGGGTAAGAACCTCACTTGGAGAGAGAGGGGAAAAGGAGGTTAGTGTGTTGGTGGAAGGAGGGTCTGGTGACCCAGCGGTGAGTAAAGGTGAGTCAGAAAAAGAAGAGCGAATATCATCAACCTTTTTTTCAAAGTGGGTAACAAAGTCGCTTGACAGAAGTGAGGAGGGGGGAGGGGCTTTGGGGGGGTCCATGAGGGAGGAGAAGATGGAAAATAGTTTTTTGGGATTGGAATAGGAAGATTGGATCTTATCTTGAAAGAAAGTGCTTTTTGCCTGAGAGATCGAAGCAGAGAAAGAGGAAAGGAGAGCTTGATAGGTTAGGAGGTCGTCACGGTGTTTGGATTTCCACCATTTCCGCTCTGCTGCCCTAAGGACGGTTCCATTAGCACGCAGTGCATCATTTAGCCAGGGAGCAGGAGGGGACTGACGAGCCTGCCGAGATGTGAGAGGACAGAGCGAGTCCAGAGAGGAAGAGAGAGTAGAGAGGAGAGTTTCTGCAGCAGAGTTTGGAGGTAGTAGTTGGAACGAGTCAGAGGAAGGGAGGGCTGAGAGCACCGATGAGGTAAAGGTAGAGGGGGAGAGGGAACGAAGGTTACGGCGGACAAGTGCAGGATGAGAAGAGATTAGTTTGTTATGTTTGGAAAGGGGTAGAGAGAATGAAATGAAGAAGTGATCGGATGTGTGGAGTGGGTTTACAGAGAGGTTAGAAGTAGCGCAGTTCCTTGAGAATATGAGATCAAGGACATTGCCAGCTTTATGAGTCGGTGGGGACGGAGAGAGTGAGAAAGCAAAGGCGGTTAACAGGGATGTTAGTTCGTCTATCTTCCCCGTCTGGAGGTTGAAGTCTCCGAGAAGTACAGCGGGAGGGCCAGTTTCAGGGATGTGTGAGAGGAGATGATCTAATTCCTCCAAGAAGTCCCCCAAGGCGCCTGGTGGACGGTAGAGAACAACAATGGTTAACTGTATAGGATGGGTTACTGTGACGGCATGGAATTCAAAGGTGGAAGGAGTGAAGTTAGGTAGCTTGAAGAGGGAAAAGCTCCATTTGGGAGAGAGCAGGAGACCAGTGCCACCTCCTCTGCCAGTGGGTCTGGGTGTATGGGAGAAGGAATATGCTGTGGATAGAGCTGCTGGGGTGGATGTGTTGGATGGAGTAATCCAGGTCTCAGTGAGAGCAAGGAAATCCAGAGACTGCAGGGAGGCGTAGCCAGAGATGAAGTCAGCCTTAGGAACAGCTGACCGGCAGTTCCACAGGCCGCCTGAAACTAGATGTTGGATCTCAGTGGAGCACGTGGGATAGACGAGAGCAGGCCGGTTATATCGATTAGGAGATACACGGGGCCAGTGATAATTGCAAGAAGACACATGAACAGGAATAGAGAAAATACACATGATTATAGCATGAGGGGCTAAACAACCAAATAAAATAAAACACCAGCGATACTTAGCTCAATCAAAGTAGGATTTGCCTCCTCTTTGCCTCCCTCGTGACTCCTGTAGGACTCTAATGTCTTTGTCAGTCTTACTCCCGCAGGACTCTATAGTCTTTGTCAGTCTGACGCTGAAGCTGACGCTCCAGGAAAGTGCTACCTAAAATGGACACCTGATTGCTGAGTTCTCACAGCTGTGGGGCCACGCCCCTTTAATTAGTTAACTCTCTGCAGCTGGTGGCCCTCAAAAGGAAATCTAGACTGGCTCCCTCCTGACTTGTTATTGTATTTTAAGTGGCCCAATGGTTTTACAATTACATGAAACCCTAAGTTATAAAGTTATGAGTTTAACCCTTAATACAGTTACACCTACTCAATAAAGCTCTTAGTATTCTACAAATGTTTAAATCAAAGTTAACCCTAGCAGTCAGTTAGTTCACTTTTAAGGTTTCAGTAAAATTACTTGTCCCAAGTTTCTGCCTGACAGATACTGTAGCGGTTTTGAGATTTAAAATCACAATTTCAGTCAGATCATTTTGACCCCATGGGGTGAGATCTTGCGTGGAGCCCCAGATCGAGGGAGATTATCAGTGGTCTTGTATGTCTTCCATTTTCTAATAATTGCTCCCACAGTTGATTTCTTCACACCAAGCTGCTTACCTATTGCAGATTCAGTCTTCCCAGCCTGGTGCAGGTCTACCATTGTGTTTCTGGTGTCCTTTGACAGCTCTTTGGTCTTGGCCATAGTGGAGTTTGGAGTGTGACTGTTTGAGGTTGTGGACAGGTGTCTTTTATACTGATAACGAGTTCAAACAGGTGCCATTAATACAGTTAACGAGTGGAGGACAGAGGAGGCTCTTAAAGAAGAAGTTACAGGTCTGTGAGAGCCAGAGATCTTGTTTGTTTGTAGGTGAACAAATACTTATTTTACAGAGGAGTTTACCAATTAATTCATTAAAAATCCTACAATGTGATTTCCTGGATTCTTTCCCCCATTCTGTCTCTCATAGTTGAAGTGTTCCTAGGATGAAGATTACAGGCCTCTCATCTTTTTAAGTGGGAGAACTTGCACAATTGGTGGCTGACTAAATACTTTTTTGCCCCACTGTATTTATAAGATTTCAACACACCTTAACTTTTATTCCGA
>NW_022991275.1:25000-30514 GCF_902827175.1 Gymnodraco acuticeps
TTGAACACAAATACCTGTACTCTCTACTTCTTACATGTTGAACTCAAATACCTGTACTTTCTACTTCTTACATGTTGAACACAAATACCTGTACTTTCTACTTCTTACATGTTGAACTCAAATACCTGTACTTTCTACTTCTTACATGTGAACTCAAATACCTGTACTTTCTACTTCTTACATGTTGAACTCAAATACCTGTACTTTCTACTTCTTACATGTTGAACCCAAATACCTGTACTTTCTACTTCTTACATGTTGAACTCAAATACCTGAACTTTCTACTTCTTACATGTTGAACTCAAATACCTGTACTTTCTACTTCTTACATGTTGAACACAAATACCTGTACTTTCTACTTCTTACATGTTGAACTCAAATACCTGTACTTTCTACTTCTTACATGTTGAACCCAAATACCTGTACTTTCTACTTCTTACATGTTGAACTCAAATACCTGTACTTTCTACTTCTTACATGTTGAACCCAAATACCTGTACTTTCTACTTCTTACATGTTGAACCCAAATACCTGTACTTTCTACTTCTTACATGTTGAACACAAATACCTGTACTTTCTACTTCTTACATGTTGAACTCAAATACCTGTACTTTCTACTTCTTACATGTTGAACTCAAATACCTGTACTTTCTACTTCTTACATGTTGAACTCAAATACCTGTACTTTCTACTTCTTACATTTTGAACTCAAATACCTGTACTTTCTACTTCTCTCATGTTGAACTCAAATACCTGTACTTTCTACTTCTTACATGTTGAACTCAAATACCTGTACTTTCTACTTCTTACATGTTGAACACAAATACCTGTACTTTCTACTTCTTACATGTTGAACTCAAATACCTGTACTTTCTACTTCTTACATGTTGAACACAAATACCTGTACTTTCTACTTCTTACATGTTGAACTCAAATACCTGTACTTTCTACTTCTCACATGTTGAACTCAAATACCTGTACTTTCTACTTCTTACATGTTGAACTCAAATACCTGTACTTTCTACTTCTTACATGTTGAACCCAAATACCTGTACTTTCTACTTCTCTCATGTTGAACTCAAATACCTGTACTTTCTACTTCTTACATGTTGAACTCAAATACCTGTACTTTCTACTTCTTACATGTTGAACTCAAATACCTGTACTTTCTACTTCTCTCATGTTGAACACAAATACCTGAACTCTCTACTTCTTACATGTTGAATACAAATACCTGTACTTTCTACTTCTCTCATGTTGAACACAAATACTTGTACTTTCTACTTCTTACATGTTGAACTCAAATACCTGTACTTTCTACTTCTCTCATGTTGAACTCAAATACCTGTACTTTCTACTTCTCACATGTTGAACACAAATACCTGTACTTTCTACTTCTTACATGTTGAACTCAAATACCTGTACTTTCTACTTCTTACATGTTGAACACAAATACTTGTACTTTCTACTTCTTACATGTTGAACTCAAATACCTGTACTTTCTACTTCTTACATGTTGAACACAAATACCTGTACTTTCTACTTCTTACATGTTGAACCCAAATACTTGTACTTTCTACTTCTTACATGTTGAACACAAATACCTGTACTTTCTACTTCTTACATGTTGAACCAAATACTTGTACTTTTACTTCTTACATGTTGAACGCAAATACCTGAACTTTCTACTTCTTACATGTTGAACTCAAATACCTGTACTTTCTACTTCTTACATGTTGAACTCAAATACCTGTACTTTCTACTTCTTACATGTTGAACTCAAATACCTGTACTTTCTACTTCTTACATGTTGAACACAAATACCTGTACTTTCTACTTCTTACATGTTGAACCAAAATACCTGTACTTTCTACTTCTTACATGTTGAACTCAAATACCTGTACTTTCTACTTCTTACATGTTGAACCAAATACCTGTACTTTCTACTTCTTACATGTTGAACTCAAATACCTGTACTTTCTACTTCTTACATGTTGAACTCAAATACCTGAACTTTCTACTTCTTACATGTTGAACACAAATACCTGTACTTTCTACTTCTTACATGTTGAACTCAAATACCTGTACTTTCTACTTCTTACATGTTGAACCCAAATACCTGTACTTTCTACTTCTTACATGTTGAACTCAAATACCTGTACTTTCTACTTCTTACATGTTGAACCCAAATACCTGTACTTTCTACTTCTTACATGTTGAACCCAAATACCTGTACTTTCTACTTCTTACATGTTGAACTCAAATACCTGTACTTTCTACTTCTTACATTTTGAACTCAAATACCTGTACTTTCTACTTCTCTCATGTTGAACTCAAATACCTGTACTTTCTACTTCTTACATGTTGAACTCAAATACCTGTACTTTCTACTTCTCACATGTTGAACTCAAATACCTGTACTTTCTACTTCTTACATGTTGAACTCAAATACCTGTACTTTCTACTTCTTACATGTTGAACCCAAATACCTGTACTTTCTACTTCTCTCATGTTGAACTCAAATACCTGTACTTTCTACTTCTTACATGTTGAACTCAAATACCTGTACTTTCTACTTCTCTCATGTTGAACACAAATACCTGTACTTTCTACATGTTGAACTCAAATACCTGTACTTTCTACTTCTTACATGTTGAATACAAATACCTGTACTTTCTACTTCTCTCATGTTGAACACAAATACCTGTACTTTCTACATGTTGAACTCAAATACCTGTACTTTCTACTTCTTACATGTTGAACTCAAATACCTGTACTTTCTACTTCTCACATGTTGAACTCAAATACCTGTACTTTCTACTTCTCTCATGTTGAACTCAAATACCTGTACTTTCTACTTCTCTCATGTTGAACTCAAATACCTGTACTTTCTACTTCTTACATGTTGAACTCAAATACCTGTACTTTCTACTTCTTACATGTTGAACTCAAATACCTGTACTTTCTACTTCTTACATGTTGAACTCAAATACCTGTACTTTCTACTTCTTACATGTTGAACTCAAATACCTGTACTTTCTACTTCTTACATGTTGAACTCAAATACCTGTACTTTCTACTTCTTACATGTTGAACTCAAATACCTGTACTTTCTACTTCTTACATGTTGAACTCAAATACCTGTACTTTCTACTTCTTACATGTTGAACTCAAATACCTGTACTTTCTACTTCTCTCATGTTGAACTCAAATACCTGTACTTTCTACTTCTCACATGTTGAACTCAAATACCTGTACTTTCTACTTCTTACATGTTGAACTCAAATACCTGTACTTTCTACTTCTTACATGTTGAACTCAAATACCTGTACTTTCTACTTCTTACATGTTGAACTCAAATACCTGTACTTTCTACTTCTCTCATGTTGAACTCAAATACCTGTACTTTCTACTTCTTACATGTTGAACTCAAATACCTGTACTTTCTACTTCTTACATGTTGAACTCAAATACCTGTACTTTCTACTTCTCACATGTTGAACTCAAATACCTGTACTTTCTACTTCTCTCATGTTGAACTCAAATACCTGTACTTTCTACTTCTTACATGTTGAACTCAAATACCTGTACTTTCTACTTCTCACATGTTGAACTCAAATACCTGTACTTTTCTACTTCTCTCATGTTGAACTCAAATACCTGTACTTTCTACTTCTTACATGTTGAACTCAAATACCTGTACTTTCTACTTCTTACATGTTGAACTCAAATACTTGTACTTTCTACTTCTCTCATTTTCCAAACAGCTGGTTCCTTTAGTCTGAATGTGTGTTTGATGCGTGATCATTATTCTTTAGAGTCATTGCGTGCCTATTGATTTGAACACGATCCGTGTATCCATCACTTCCTGGTCTTCTCTAAAGAAGAGGGACCAATGGAAACGTTGTCATGTTGCCGTTGTTCAGCATGGAAACATTCATTAGCTAACAATGACATTATTGTTCTATTAATATAAAGGGAGGTCAGGTACTCTTTAAAACAGCTGATAGTTATGGGTACTTTTTACTGAAGTACATTTCAAAGTTCTTTACTTTCACTTGAGTAAAGAAGTTTAGTCAGTACTTCTACTTTCACCAGAGTATTTTTAAACATCAGTATCTGTACTTCTACTTGAGTAAAGGGTGTGTGTACTTCTACTTGAGTAAAGGATGTGTGTACTTCGACTTGAGTAAAGGATGTGAGTACTTCTACTTGAGTAAAGGATGTGAGTACTCTTGCCATCTCTGCCATGAACTATATCTCCTGTTCTCAGTCTGCAGCAGCGAACACTCAGCATGGAGCAGACCTCCTTCACGGCCTCTGAGTGTTGTTTACCTCTTAACATTATGTGGCTATAAACAGCCCAATTAAAATACCTTTAGTCTATCAGCCGCTGACCTCAAGATAGATGTTATTCTAATCGTGTACGAAATATTTTTCATATTGAAAATAATTATTTATATTACATTGTGAGTGTTTCTTTCTTTGGGTTTTATAGCATGTTCTGATGTGTTTATATACTTCGGGTGGTGGTGAAGTCCACCTTTTCACAAACATTTTGTAATTCTGAGATTCTATGAAAAAGTCAGGATTTCTAGAAAAAGTTAGAATTAAGAAGTTTTGAGAAAATAAATCTGAATTTCAGGATTTTCAGATTTTTGTAAAAAATGTTTGATTCAGAAAAAAATCTGGATTTTGAGAGAAGACAGAGAAACAAATAACAACGACTAAAAACCAGTTCCCCCCACCTCCTTTTCTTGTGCCGATTTCCCACCGCACCTGAACGCAGCACAGAGTGTGTGTGTGTGTGTGTGTGTGTGTGTGTGTGTGTGTGTGTGTGTGTGTGTGTGTGTGTGTGTGTGTGAGCAGCAGCTGTTCCTGCAGGACACGACTTTATTAAATATCACATCCTGAATACATTTACTTTCTATTAAACGTGTTCATTATGTTTTTTTATTGGACGGCTTAAATCACTAGAGTTAATTCGTCCAATCAGAGCAGCCTGGGCTCTGGTTTTAGACAGAGGGTGAACGAGGAGCTGCAGGCAGTATGAGAGAAATAAAGGGCTTTCTGAACTGGACAGCTTGAGAAGATGCTTTTTAACTTTTTGTGCTCCAGGATTTTAGAACTGTATTTTTACAGCTGTAGTATTATTACTTTGAATAGACTATAGACTTTAAGGGTGTATAAGTACATGAGCATCTGAGTACTTTTACACACTTAAAGTTTCAGGCTGCAGTTTTCGTTTCTGCTTTAAACCTCTTAAAAGAAACTCCTTGCGAAAAATTCACTTTAACGCAGAGAGCTATCAGTGACATGGAAGGAACGAGCAGAGAAATATGTGAACGCAGAGCTCGGATTACACACACACACACACACACACACACACACACACACACACACACACACACACACACATACAATGCACAGAACATTCACAAACACAGTCACACACACACACACACACACACACGCACCACACACACACAACAGCACACACACACACACTCACAA
>NW_022991276.1:0-37932 GCF_902827175.1 Gymnodraco acuticeps
CTCACACACATCCTCACACAGCCTCACTTCCAGGTAACACACACACACACACACACACAGCCTCACTTCCAGGTAACACACACACATCCTCACTCCCATGTAACACACCGCTCTAGCTCATAAGCTTCCCATCAAAACACAGTGTAAAATCTGATATAATTCTGAGACAGGAACTTTTTAATGGATGTCAGCTTATATTTTAGAATGTTCATATGGTAGTTTTTATCTTATGTGTTTGTTTGTATAGTTTCTTAGTATTTAGGTGTGGTGATCTGAAACATAAGAATGTTATTGTACCGTGCAACTGCCCGTTTTGTACTGTAGGAAAATCAAATATGTTGAATTTCCTCCATTTTCTCCTTCAGTCTCTGCTGGAGACTCACGACTCGGTGGCGGCTCAGGCCTGCGACAGCCCCCCCCCCAGCCCATGTGACTTTGTGGACCATGAAGAAGACAGGGATGATGATGAAGATGATAATGAAGGCCCAACAAACAACCGGCACCCCCCACCGGACGCCATCCGCATGGTGGGAATACGCAAAGTGGCCGGAGAACACCTGGTAGGAAACATCACAGATCTAATCCCCGCTGAGACACTTTCTGATCCGATGTCTGCTATAAAAGCATTTCACAAATAAAATCTGAGCCCCGTCCTTGATCCTGAAAGTTGTGATTTAAGCAGTTTGTATCAGATTAAATCAATTTGTGTTTCAGGGAGTGACGTTCAAAGTGGAGGGGGGAGAGCTGACTATAGCTCGTATCCTTCATGGAGGAATGATCGACCAGCAAGGACTGCTGCACGTTGGAGACGTCATCAAAGAGGTAGTCTGTTCTCTGGGTCTCCTTATTAAGATGTATGGTAGTGGGAGTAGCTTTAAGTCCAGAATTGTTAATTGTCTCTTAGATTAAGTTAACAGGGATTTAGGTTAGTAGTGGAGTCCCCCAAGGCTCAGTATTTGGTCCTCTATTTTAATATCTTTGGGCAGTATTGTAAATCTGTGAACTGCTTTGTTGTGTGTTGTTGTTGTTGTTCAGTGTTTCCCCTAGGATGGAGTCATAGCAGCGGTGCTAAGGCACGTGGGCCCAGCATAATGTGAGCGCGGAGCGCGTGGAATTTTTTTGTGTGTGCACGTGCGAAGTGCGCCCTGCCATTTTGTTTCCATGTGTCAGCACAAGAAAGGCTCTCGAGGCCTAGCACCAGGGCCGGTTCTAGATTATTTGCTGCCCTAGACGAGATTTTATAAAGAATAAATGAAAAATCTCTACAAAAGACAAATACACTACAAAAACAGAAACTTATTGATATGTAATATACGTCAAAATGGCTTGAAATGTATTCAGTATTATATGAACATGTTTGAATTGGGGGGTGGACGTCTCATCCTCTAGGGGGGTCCGGGGTATGCTCCCCCGGGAAGATTTGTTTTTGAACATTTGAAAGTAAAATGCTTCAATCTGGTGCACTTTGAGCACACAATTACTAGAGACCTGATCTAGGGGTACAACTCTAAACACTCATAGGAAAAAGATCGGTTTACATTTTAATAATCAAATAAGTATGTGAACATAACCAATAACCTACCATAGCCAATAACAAATAAATGTAACTTATTTTATTTTCGTTGTTCATTCATATCTTATTTGACCAGTTAACATTTATTTATTTATGCATATTTTTGTATCTCTCCATCTTTAAACGATATTTTTGATTACTGTCCTATAGTATACATTGGAATGATTTCAAACCTGTTTGTATTTATCCTAATAACTATAAAGGAGTGCCTTGGAAATATGCGTTTACGATCAAATACGTTTGAGACCCACGGAGATAACTTAGACTAAAATGAACTATCTAACTCAAGAACGCACAGAACTCAAGATAAAGATACCCTTCTTACTCATCGAAACTGCACATACAATATATCCGATTAAAGCTGAGACTCCACAGATTATTTAAGTAGAGTATCATCACTAAGCGATCCGAACTCGCGACAGGGGAAGCAAACACAGACATCACAACACGTACCTTTACGGAGGTTTTACGGGAGATCGTCTCACCGTAGCGTCAATCTGATCAAAAGACGTGTTCAATGGCATTAAAACGAGAAAAAACGTGGCTGAATCGGTTGATCCATAGGTTGATAATGTGTCTGTCGCTTTGTAAAAATGATTTATAATCCATAATTCAATTTGTATATAAAAATCGGAGCAAAAAAGTTAGCTGCTAATGGTAGCCAACAGTGTATGCAGCTTCCGGTTTTGGCTATGCGTCACTCTCACTCCTTATTTGTTAACGTGTTGGTGTGTGTAGAACTTCCCCTTGATTCCATTGGCTCTAGCGGTTATAAAGAGATTTCATTCATCAAAATCGACCTAGGGGGGCCAGAGATATGGAAAATCCACCCAAATGGCCCCAGAGGTGTTTTTTATTTGCTAAATCTGTCTAAAAAGGTCAAAGGTCACTTGTTTTGCATCAATCTTGATACAGGGTAATTATTATATGTTGTACTTTGGATTCCTAAAGCTTTTAGTCTACTAACCCATCATCCAAGGTTAGTTTTCACTATAAGTAAAAAATAATTTTTGAACGGACACTATAATTTACAGTTTTTTACTGTGTTCAATCTGAATTTTCTTTAAAATAAAAAACATCTATATTGATTCTGACTTTTCTACATCCAACTCACAGGTTTATCATTACTTTGAGAAAAAAGATTATTAATTTAACCCTTTTAGAAGGGAAGATATGGTCATTTGTTCTGGGAATGTCATTTTCGAGCCTGAGACCTGAAAAACAGGCTCAGGGTGGAACAGGTTAACAAGTTAGTAGTGGAGTCCCCCAAGGCTCAGTTCTTGGTCCTCTATTTGAATGTCTTTGGCTCACGGTATTGTTGTATTTGTAGTACCTTAAATCCTTGACTTGACTGAAGTTTTGATCCCTCTATACTAGCTAACTGTCTCTTCATTCGGAAAATGAGTAGATCCATACCGCTCATTTATCTGTATGCTCAATTTAAATTAAACGTTAGCAGTGGAGTACCTCAGGGCTCTGTCCTGGGTCCTCTATTTTAATATCTTTGGCTCACAGTGTTGTTATATTTGTGAACTGATAGGCTACTCATCATGTTCCCCTTCCTCAACGAGGTAAGGTAGACTGCTAGCTTGGTATGACATCCTTTTGATTCATAGTGCTGGGAGTACCTTGAATCTCATTGGTTCCTTGACTTGACTGAAGTTGAGATCCCTCAAGAATTGTTAAGTGTCTCTCAACAAGTTAGTAGTGGTGTACCCCAAGGCTCTGTTCTTGGTCCTCTATTTTAATATCTTTGGATCACAGTATTGTTATATCTGTGGACTGTTTTGTTGTGTTGGGAGTACTTTGAATCCCAGTTGTTGTTGACTTGACTGAAGTTTTGATCTCTCTTTAATAACTAACTGTCCCCAACTCAAGCCAATGAGCAGTTAGATTTTTGGGGAAAAAGGACCCATTGACTTTCTTAATACGGAAAATGAGTAGATCCAAACCACTCATTTATCTGTAGGATACATTTTAATTAAACGTTAGCAGTGGCGTACCTCAGGGCTCTGTCCTGGGTCCTCTGTTTTAATGTTTCGGGCCCATGGTATGGTTATTTTTGTGAACTCCTTGGTTACCTATATCTTGTTGTTATTGATGCATTACTTCAACACACATACTCTCATCTGAAACTTGGACAACTTTCTGTATGTTTTCTGCACATTTCTGCTCAATGCTACCTCTTTAAAAACTGCACTGCTCCAGCTCTTTTAAATTATAATGTATTGCACATATATTATTTTCCCGATGTGGTCACCTATCCCGTTCCCCTACAGGTGCCTGCTTACAGTTACTGACGTGTTATCCGTTGTGTGTGGAAGATACGTCCCCAGCTGACTCAGAAAGCGACTCAGGTTCTGGTCCAGGCTCTCGTCATCTCACGCCTAGACTACTGCAACTCCCTCCTGGCTGGTCTACCTGCATGTGCCATCCGACCTCTGCAGCTCACCCAGAATGCAGCGGCTCGTCTGGTTTTCAACCTTCCTAAATTCTCCCACACCACTCCGCTCCTCCGCTCCCTTCACTGGCTTCCGGTAACTGCTAGAATCCACTTCAAGACACTGGTACTTGCTTACCATGCTGCGAATGGATCTGGCCCTTCCTACATCCAGGACATGGTTAAACCGTACACCCCAGCGCGTGCACTCCGCTCTGCATCAGCCAAACGACTCGTTGCGCCCTCGCTGCGAGGGGGACCCAAGTTCCCATCGGCGAAAACACGTGGGTTTGCTATCCTGGCTCCAAGATGGTGGAATGAGCTCCCCATTGACATCAGGACGGCAGATAGCTTGCGCATCTTCCGGCGCAAACTGAAAACTCATCTCTTTCGACTCCACTTCGAGCGTTAGAACGATTAACGAAGCACTTTTATACTAATAAAGGACTGGATTACCTAAAGCCAGTTGAGTAGCACTTGAAATGTTTGGCTCTATGAAACCTGATATACTTATATGATTCTGTTTTCTTCAAGGTTGTGTCTTCCTGGTCGAATGTACTTATTGTAAGTCGCTTTGGATAAAAGCGTCAGCTAAATGCAATGTAATGTAATGTAATGTAATGTGTGCAGGTGAACGGGCGGGAGGTGGGTCAGGACGCCAGGGTTCTGCAGGAGGAGCTCCAGGCCACCAGTGGGTCTGTGGTTCTGAAGATCCTGCCCAGCTACCACGAAGCCATCCCACCCAGGAAGGTGAGGACACATCAAGAGGACATACTGTCAGAGACATTAGTGGGATAAATAACTGCAATTATTCTGAGTGATATTGCAATCACGATATTAAAATACATTATCTTTCTAATTCTCATTATTGTTGGAAAACATATCAAAGTGATCATGGTGTGGTTTAGTTTTAAAGAAGATCTGAACCAAACAAGTATCATTTAGGACGTCTGTAGAATAATCTCTGCCGCTCCACGATACACAATACTTCACATATTTGACCTCTTACAATTATTGTGCTTACTTCAATTTAGATAGATAGCAATAGTCCATATTGAGATTTCGATAACGATTCCATTTCAATCTGGAGAGACGGTGTTGATGTAAGAATACATATTTATTTCCAAGAATACACAAATGAATGTAATGGAGTTTTGGCGATTAGGCCCCGCTGTGTAGGAGTATCATTCGGGAGGGGAGAACCGATCCCCCCCCGGGGTGGTGGTGAATGGATAGTTGGGGTCGGTCTGAAGGGGAGCGGCTTAGCTTGACCCTGGTGGTGGTGAATGGATAGTTGGGGTCGGTCTGAAGGGGAGCGGCTTAGCTTGACCCTGGTGGTGGTGAATGGATAGTTGGGTTCGGTCTGAAGGGGAGTGGCTTAGCTTGACCCTGGTGGTGGTGAATGGATAGTTGGGGTCGGTCTGAACGGGAGTGGCTTAGCTTGACCCTGGTGGTGGTGAATGGATAGTTGGGGTCGGTCTGAAGGGGAGTGGCTTATCTTGACCCTGGTGGTGGTGAATGGATAGTTGGGGTCAGTCTGAAGGGGAGTGGCTTAGCTTGACCCTGGTGGTGGTGAATGGATAGTTGGGTTCGGTCTGAAGGGGAGTGGCTTAGCTTGACCCTGGTGGTGGTGAATGGATAGTTGGGTTCGGTCTGAAGGGGAGTGGCTTAGCTTGACCCTGGTGGTGGTGAATGGATAGTTGGGGTCGGTCTGAAGGGGACGGGCTTAGCTTGACCCTGGTGGTGGTGAATGGATAGTTGGGTTCGGTCTGAAGGGGAGTGGCTTAGCTTGACCCTGGTGGTGGTGAATGGATAGTTGGGGTCGGTCTGAACGGGAGTGGCTTAGCTTGACCCTGGTGGTGGTGAATGGATAGTTGGGGTCGGTCTGAAGGGGAGTGGCTTATCTTGACCCTGGTGGTGGTGAATGGATAGTTGGGTTCGGTCTGAAGGGGAGGGGCTTAGCTTGACCCTGGTGGTGGTGAATGGATAGTTGGGGTCGGTCTGAAGGGGAGGGGCTTAGCTTGACCCTGGTGGTGGTGAATGGATAGTTGGGTTTGGTCGGAAGGGGAGGGGCTTAGCTTGACCCTGGTGGTGGTGAATGGATGGTTGGGTTCGGTCTGAAGGGGAGGGGCTTAGCTTGACCCTGGTGGTGGTGAATGGATAGTTGGGGTCGGTCTGAAGGGGAGGGGCTTAGCTTGACCCTGGTGGTGGTGAATGGATAGTTGGGGTCGGTCTGAAGGGGAGGGGCTTAGCTTGACCCTGGTGGTGGTGAATGGATAGTTGGGTTTGGTCTGAAGGGGAGGGGCTTACTTTGACCCTGGTGGTGGTGAATGGATAGTTGGGGTCGGTCTGAAGGGGAGGGGCTTAGCTTGACCCTGGTGGTGGTGAATGGATGGTTGGGGTCGGTCTGAAGGGGAGGGGCTTAGCTTGACCCTGGTGGTGGTGAATGGATAGTTGGGTTTGGTCTGAAGGGGAGTGGCTTAGCTTGACCCTGCTGGTGGTGAATGGATAGTTGGGGTCGGTCTGAAGGGGAGGGGCTTACTTTGACCCTGGTGGTGGTGAATGGATAGTTGGGGTCGGTCTGAAGGGGAGGGGCTTAGCTTGACACTGGTGGTGGTGAATGGATAGTTGGGTTTGGTCTGAAGGGGAGTGGCTTAGCTTGACCCTGGTGGTGGTGAATGGATGGTTGGGTTCGGTCTGAAGGGGAGCGGCTTAGCTTGACCCTGGTGGTGGTGAATGGATGGTTGGGTTCGGTCTGAAGGGGAGCGGCTTAGCTTGACCCTGGTGGTGGTGAATGGATGGTTGGGTTCGGTCTGAAGGGGAGGGGCTTAGCTTGACCCTGGTGGTGGTGAATGGATGGTTGGGTTCGGTCTGAAGGGGAGTGGCTTAGCTTGACCCTGGTTGTGGTGAATGGATGGTTGGGTTTGGTCTGAAGGGGAGTGGCTTAGCTTGACCCTGGTGGTGGTGAATGGATGGTTGGGTTCGGTCTGAAGGGGAGCGGCTTAGCTTGACCCTGGTGGTGGTGAATGGATGGTTGGGTTCGGTCTGAAGGGGAGTGGCTTAGCTTGACCCTGGTTGTGGTGAATGGATAGTTGGGGTCAGTCTGAAGGGAAGGGGCTTAGCTTGACCCTGGTGGTGGTGAATGGATAGTTGGGGTCGGTCTGAAGGGGAGGGGCTTAGCTTGACCCTGGTGGTGGTGAATGGATAGTTGGGTTTGGTCTGAAGGGGAGTGGCTTAGCTTGACCCTGGTGGTGGTGAATGGATGGTTGGGTTCGGTCTGAAAGGGAGGGGCTTAACTTGACCCTGGTGGTGGTGAATGGATGGTTGGGTTCGGTCTGAAGGGGAGTGGCTTAGCTTGACCCTGGTGGTGGTGAATGGATAGTTGGGGTCGGTCTGAAGGGGAGGGGCTTAGCTTGACCCTGGTGGTGGTGAATGGATAGTTGGGGTCAGTCTGAAGGGGAGGGGCTTAGCTTGACCCTGGTGGTGGTGAATGGATAGTTGGGGTCGGTCTGAAGGGGAGGGGCTTAGCTTGACCCTGGTGGTGGTGAATGGATAGTTGGGTTTGGTCTGAAGGGGAGTGGCTTAGCTTGACCCTGGTGGTGGTGAATGGATAGTTGGGGTCGGTCTGAAGGGGAGGGGCTTACTTTGACTCTGGTGGTGGTGAATGGATAGTTGGGGTCGGTCTGAAGGGGAGGGGCTTAGCTTGACCCTGGTGGTGGTGAATGGATAGTTGGGGTCAGTCTGAAGGGGAGGGGCTTAGCTTGACCCTGGTGGTGGTGAATGGATAGTTGGGGTCGGTCTGAAGGGGAGGGGCTTAGCTTGACCCTGGTGGTGGTGAATGGATAGTTGGGGTCGGTCTGAAGGGGAGGGGCTTAGCTTGACCCTGGTGGTGGTGAATGGATAGTTGGGGTCGGTCTGAAGGGGAGGGGCTTACTTTGACCTTGGTGGTGGTGAATGGATAGTTGGGGTCGGTCTGAAGGGGAGGGGCTTAGCTTGACCCTGGTGGTGGTGAATGGATAGTTGGGTTTGGTCTGAAGGGGAGTGGCTTAGCTTGACCCTGGTGGTGGTGAATGGATAGTTGGGGTCGGTCTGAAGGGGAGGGGCTTACTTTGACTCTGGTGGTGGTGAATGGATAGTTGGGGTCGGTCTGAAGGGGAGGGGCTTAGCTTGACCCTGGTGGTGGTGAATGGATAGTTGGGGTTTGGTCTGAAGGGGAGGGGCTTAGCTTGACCCTGGTGGTGGTGAATGGATGGTTGGGTTCGGTCTGAAAGGGAGGGGCTTAGCTTGACCCTGGTGGTGGTGAATGGATGGTTGGGTTCGGTCTGAAGGGGAGTGGTTTAGCTTGACCCTGGTGGTGGTGAATGGATGGTTGGGTTCGGTCTGAAGGGGAGCGGCTTAGCTTGACCCTGGTGGTGGTGAATGGATGGTTGGGTTCGGTCTGAAGGGGAGCGGCTTAGCTTGACCCTGGTGGTGGTGAATGGATGGTTGGGTTCGGTCTGAAGGGGAGTGGCTTAGCTTGACCCTGGTTGTGGTGAATGGATGGTTGGGTTTGGTCTGAAGGGGAGTGGCTTAGCTTGACCCTGGTGGTGGTGAATGGATGGTTGGGTTCGGTCTGAAGGGGAGTGGCTTAGCTTGACCCTGGTGGTGGTGAATGGATGGTTGGGTTCGGTCTGAAGGGGAGCGGCTTAGCTTGACCCTGGTGGTGGTGAATGGATGGTTGGGTTCGGTCTGAAGGGGAGTGGCTTAGCTTGACCCTGGTTGTGGTGAATGGATAGTTGGGGTCAGTCTGAAGGGAAGGGGCTTAGCTTGACCCTGGTGGTGGTGAATGGATAGTTGGGGTCGGTCTGAAGGGGAGGGGCTTAGCTTGACCCTGGTGGTGGTGAATGGATAGTTGGGTTTGGTCTGAAGGGGAGTGGCTTAGCTTGACCCTGGTGGTGGTGAATGGATGGTTGGGTTCGGTCTGAAAGGGAGGGGCTTAACTTGACCCTGGTGGTGGTGAATGGATGGTTGGGTTCGGTCTGAAGGGGAGTGGCTTAGCTTGACCCTGGTGGTGGTGAATGGATAGTTGGGGTCGGTCTGAAGGGGAGGGGCTTAGCTTGACCCTGGTGGTGGTGAATGGATATGTGGGGTCAGTCTGAAGGGGAGGGGCTTAGCTTGACCCTGGTGGTGGTGAATGGATAGTTGGGGGTCGGGTCTGAAGGGGAGGGGCTTAGCTTGGCCCTGGTGGTGGTGAATGGATAGTTGGGTTTGGTCTGAAGGGGAGTGGCTTAGCTTGACCCTGGTGGTGGTGAATGGATAGTTGGGGTCGGTCTGAAGGGGGAGGGGCTTACTTTGACTCTGGTGGTGGTGAATGGATAGTTGGGGTCGGTCTGAAGGGGAGGGGCTTAGCTTGACCCTGGTGGTGGTGAATGGATAGTTGGGGTCAGTCTGAAGGGGAGGGGCTTAGCTTGACCCTGGTGGTGGTGAATGGATAGTTGGGGTCGGTCTGAAGGGGAGGGGCTTAGCTTGACCCTGGTGGTGGTGAATGGATAGTTGGGGTCGGTCTGAAGGGGAGGGGCTTAGCTTGACCCTGGTGGTGGTGAATGGATAGTTGGGGTCGGTCTGAAGGGGAGGGGCTTACTTTGACCTTGGTGGTGGTGAATGGATAGTTGGGGTCGGTCTGAAGGGGAGGGGCTTAGCTTGACCCTGGTGGTGGTGAATGGATAGTTGGGGTCGGTCTGAAGGGGAGGGGCTTACTTTGACTCTGGTGGTGGTGAATGGATAGTTGGGGTCGGTCTGAAGGGGAGGGGCTTAGCTTGACCCTGGTGGTGGTGAATGGATAGTTGGGTTTGGTCTGAAGGGGAGGGGCTTAGCTTGACCCTGGTGGTGGTGAATGGATGGTTGGGTTCGGTCTGAAAGGGAGGGGCTTAGCTTGACCCTGGTGGTGGTGAATGGATGGTTGGGTTCGGTCTGAAGGGGAGTGGCTTAGCTTGACCCTGGTGGTGGTGAATGGATAGTTGGGGTCGGTCTGAAGGGGAGGGGCTTATCTTGACCCTGGTGGTGGTGAATGGATGGTTGGGTTCGGTCTGAAGGGGAGTGGCTTAGCTTGACCCTGGTGGTGGTGAATGGATAGTTGGGGTCGGTCTGAAGGGGAGGGGCTTAGCTTGACCCTGGTGGTGGTGAATGGATAGTTGGGTTTGGTCTGAAGGGGAGGGGCTTAGCTTGACCCTGGTGGTGGTGAATGGATAGTTGGGTTTGGTCTGAAGGGGAGTGGCGTTTAACCAGTATTTGTGTGCATGCATGTAAACATTTGTTAGTAATTCTATCGCTCGAAGTGGAGTCGATTTACACCTTTACCAAAGTGTAAATGAACTGTTCTTCCTGACATCCGGGTGTTGCACTATTCCATAAACACCACCCACTGTAGAGCGAGCAGAGTTGAGCGTGCAGGTGTGTTTCTGCAGGTGTTCTTCAAGTGTCACTACGACTACGACCCCGCCCATGATAACCTGATCCCCTGCAAGGAGGCCGGCCTGCGGTTCGAGAGCGGAGACATCCTGCAGATCGTCAACCAGGACGACGTCAACTGGTGGCAGGTGGGAGACGCTCCATTCAGTTCAACAGCTTTCAACATGACCATAGTTACACATAGTATTTGGAGCGGTACAAATCATGAAACATATGAAACAGAAAGAGAACTGAAAACAAAGTGGCTCTGAGGCGTCCGTCAGAGAACCTCACGCAGAATGATCCATCGTCAGCTCTGAGCATTTCATTTCCATGATCCAATATCACAAAGGAACAACAGGTGTTCTCTCCTCAAGCCTTTCCTATGGCTTTCTCTCTCTCTTGAATCACCCTGATAGGAAACTATACTGCGACTAGTGCTCTGGCTCCAATATATACAATTACACCAGGTGCTCTAAGATGCCTTCAAGCATAGAAGCTACTTTAACTCACTACAATAAGATCACTAAATAATAGAACATCTACTTTACACAAAAACAACAAGAACACAACAGTTAAACTACTAAATAATGCACAGCTCCAACAGGTTTAGTACATGTTACTATCTTGATGCCAGAATATACAAGTGCATTAGTTTATTGTGTTCTCTCCTGGTTCTTCCCCGATGGTAAGAACCCTAAAGCTCCCGGGTCCCTCTCCTCCTCCTGTCTCCCACATGTATAATCACCAGCTCCCAAACACTGCCTTCTCAAAACCAAAGCATGAAACTACGGATTTGATCAACTTGAATTACACTGGGAAGATTTACTATTAACAAAAAACAACAATAAATGGATAACTATTAAATAATAAAAGTCTGTATATGGCTCCATCAGTATTGATAAAGCTGCGTACAGTTGCATCATCTACACACAAATACATGCATATAAGCAAACTGCTAAGAACCTGAACATTAAGCAGGAACACAGCTTCACTCGAACTCTCTCACTGCGTCTGCAGCCTGAGAGACCTTTCATCATTATTCTCTGTGGAATCAAATCCAATCAGAACACAGGAACCCTTCAGAGTAGAGGACATATCTGTGTTCAATATATCTTTATACGATACGATATACTTTATCGTCCCCGTAAGGACATGTGTTCTGGACTCCGTCCTGCAGTTCTGCATACATGTACATATACAAACATAGTAAACATTACAATACATGCACATATCATCCCTCATGCGCCGTCTGAACAAACACAGACGCACATACTGACCATGGAGACCTGTTGCACAACCCTCATGCCCAACATTTAAAAGTATATTGAGATAAGATGGAACTTTAGTAATCCCCGTGGGGAAATGCAGTATTTTAACAGCAACAGGGTGAGAGTGAAAAACAGGACGGCACAGATTAATACAATAACATCACATGTGTTGAGAAGCTTAAAGGACAGAGTGCTTATAGCGGTTCACTGAATCTTCTACCAGACGGGAGGAGCTGGAGGTCTGGGTGGAGAATGTGGGGGGGGGTCGGACACCATGTGTTGTGCCTGTCTAATAATGGACTGCTCATATATGTTTTGGGAGGGATGGATGTTTTTTCATTGTTTATGTTTTTGACATCAGGACTGCAGAAAGCTTACACACCTTCCAGACTGAAAACTCATCTCTTTCGACTCCACTTCCAGCGATAGAATTATTAACAAAGCACTTTTATACTAATAAAGGACTGGCTTATCTAAAGCCAGTTGAGTAGCACTTGAAATGTTTGGCTCTATGAAACCTGATGTACTTTATGATTCTGTTTTCTTCAAGGTTGTGTCTTGTTGGTCGAACGCACTTACTGTAAGTCGCTCTGGATAAAAGCCTCAGCTACATGTGATGTAATGTAATGACTGATTGTTGCTGCTTTAGTCAGTCCAATTCAAAGCGTCCGCGAGGGGTTAAACACGGGAAGATAAACGCTTTGACACGATCAAACCGTCGCTCCACTCCTTCTGCTTCGTTTGACCATTTATTGCTTATAAAAACAAGCAATAATACAATTTATCCAGGCGCTGATAACCTTAAGATGACGATGCCGCTGATGGTTGAGGATATTTCAGTGGAAGATTGTTGCAGGATTCCAGTTGAAATGTGCAGAAGGTTTGGCCTCTCCATTCAGAACCACAGTGAGCAGGTGTAGTAGAACCTTTCTGGAAGAAATGCTCATTATTAGAACATAATGGGGAATGAGGAGTGTTCACAGTGTAGTGCTATAATGCTTGGTATAATAATAGTGTAATGTCAGGGTGTGTACACTGTCAGAACAGTGTTTCCATCTGAATGAGTGTGTAACTTCATGTGGAGAAGAGTATCGGACTCTGCTGCTAATACTAGTGCACATGTCTGTATATGTGTCCCACTCTCTCGCTCTGAGTGTGTACATGTGTGTCAGGTTGAACGAAGGGGCCACTTGTAGGTTAAGGTTCATTATTATTCACAGTGCCTGAGGCTAATGAGATGCGAGGTGACAACTGGGAAAGAGGCCAGTGGTAAAACTCCCCTCACTTGATAGTGAACTTTGGTGAAGGTCAAGAAGCGGTCAATGTGACGGAACGCCTCCAGGGCACGTGTACGGAAGTATAAATGCAAACGCCTGCAGAAAGAGTTGCGGTCAAAGAAACTGGGAGGTCCTTCACAAAGGTCAACCAATAAGGGACAAGAAGGCTCGCTATAAAGGTGCGAGTACAACGTTTGTTCAACAGTAGATCCCGGGGTCTGCTTATGTCTGTTGACGTAATAAAAGTTCTATTGCACCAAACTCCGACTGCCTCCAGTGATTTCTTCAGAACCCATTAGAATTGTATAATCACGAAGAAAGTTAATAAGTTATAATGTTTAGAGGGAGGTCCGGACTTTTTCGACTAACCTAGTCCGAGATTTTCCTCCCACAGGTGAGCCAGGTTAAACATCCACTAACTCCAGAGCATACCCACCACCGATAACACGGAGACAACACCTGATCATATAGAAACACACACACCTTAAGTGTGGCTCCTACACTGATTAACACACGGTTAGACGTCTCTGCTCTCAGAGACTATCAGGCTGTCACATATCTCCGTTCTGTCTGAGGAACTGTGTGTGTGTGTGTGTGTGTGTGTGTGTGTGTGTGTGTGTGTGTGTGTGTGTGTGTGTGTGTGTGTGTGTGTGTGTGTGTGTGTGTGTGTGTGTGTGTGTGTGTGTGTGTGTGTGTGTGTGTGTGTGTGCAGGCGCTGCATGTGGAAGGCGGCAGTGCTGGACTGATCCCCAGTCAGATGCTGGAGGAGAAGAGGAAGGCGTTTGTGAAGAGAGACGTGGAGCTGCCGCCTGCAGGTGACTGAGCCCAGAGGATGAATGAATAATACTTCAGGATAAAACAATCCATCAATTATAAATCCATAAATCTGAAATCTGAAGAGGATTTATTATTGTTCAAATCCAATCAAATCAAGTTTTATTTATAGCACATTTATAAACGATGTTTGGTGGAGCCAAAGTGCTGAACATAAAATAAAAATATCCTACAGTAGAGACTCTTTACAGCAAATACAACAACACAGACCCTCTGTCCTCAGACCCTCTGTCCTTAGACCCTCTGTCCTCAGACCCTCTGTCCTCAGACCCTCTGTCCTTAGACCCTCTGTCCTCAGACCCTCTGTCCTCAGACCCTCTGTCCTTAGACCCTCTGTCCTCAGACCCTCTGTCCTCAGACCCTCTGTCCTTAGACCCTCTGTCCTTAGACCCTCTGTCCTCAGACCCTCTGTCCTCAGACCCTCTGTCCTTAGACCCTCTGTCCTCAGACCCTCTGTCCTCAGACCCTCTGTCCTCAGACCCTCTGTCCTTAGACCCTCTGTCCTCAGACCCTCTGTCCCCTCAGACCCTCTGTCCTTAGACCCTCTGTCCTCAGACCCTCTGTCCTCAGACCCTCTGTCCTCAGACCCTCTGTCCTTAGACCCTCTGTCCTCAGACCCTCTGTCCCCTTAGACCCTCTGTCCTTAGACCCTCTGTCCTCAGACCCTCTGTCCTCAGACCCTCTGTCCTCAGACCCTCTGGCCTTAGACCCTCTGTCCTCAGACCCTCTGTCCTTAGACCCTCTGTCCTCAGACCCTCTGTCCTTAGACCCTCTGTCCTTAGACCCTCTGTCCTCAGACCCTCTGTCCTTAGACCCTCTGTCCTTAGACCCTCTGTCCTCAGACCCTCTGTCCTTAGAGCCTCTGTCCTTAGACCCTCTGTCCTCAGACCCTCTGTCCTCAGACCCTCTGTCCTCTGACCCTCTGTCCTTAGCCCCCTGTCCTTAGAGCCTCTGTCCTTAGACCCTCTGTCCTTAGAGCCCTCTGTCCTCAGACCCTCTGTCCTTAGACCCTCTGTCCTTAGACCCTCTGTCCTCAGACCCTCTGTCCTTAGACCCTCTGTCCTTAGACCCTCTGTCCTTAGACCCTCTGTCCTCAGACCCTCTGTCCTTAGACCCTCTGTCCTTAGACCCTCTGTCCTTAGACCCTCTGTCCTCAGACCCTCTGTCCTCAGACCCTCTGTCCTTAGAGCCTCTGTCCTCAGACCCTCTGTCCTCAGACCCTCTGTTCCTTCAGGACCCTCTGTCCTTTGACCCTCTGTCCTCAGACCCTCTGTCCTCAGACCCTCTGTCCTTAGACCCTCTGTCCTTAGACCCTCTGTCCTTAGACCCTCTGTCCTCAGACCCTCTGTCCTCAGACCCTCTGTCCTCAGACCCTCTGTCCTTAGAGCCTCTGTCCTTAGACCCTCTGTCCTCAGACCCTCTGTCCTCAGACCCTCTGTCCTCAGACCCTCTGTCCTTTGACCCTCTGTCCTCAGACCCTCTGTCCTCAGACCCTCTTGTCCTTAGACCCTCTGTCCTTAGACCCTCTGTCCTTAGACCCTCTGTCCTCAGACCCTCTGTCCTCAGACCCTCTGTCCTCAGACCCTCTGTCCTCAGACCCTCTGTCCTCAGATCCTCTGTCCTTAGACCCTCTGTCCTTAGACCCTCACATCGTACAAGGAAACACTTCCAGAGAAACCCCCAGTTTAAAGGGAACATGGAGAAACCTCAGGGAGAGCAACAGAGGAGGGATCCCTCTCCCAGGACGGACAGACGTGCAATAGATGCCGTGTGGAAATCCAAGAGATAATACATTTGACAGCATATAGACCGAATGTTAGGAAATGCATGAGTCTGTAATAAGAAGATGAATCCACGAGGATGTCAGCTCAGGTCGAGGTATACATCCTGACTCTTATCTGTATTGTGCCCGTTGACTCAGTCTCTCTGTGTCACGCTGCCCTCTGCTGGTGATGTGTGATACAGAGTCTCTCGCCATGCAGCAGCTTCAGAGGAGAGATGGAGATGAGAAACTGAAGTCTCCTCCAACAGAGCAACATGAATATATATATAGGACATGAAACTGATAAAAGAGTGCAAGAAAAGAGAATGTTTTGAGATGTACAATATAAATAGTGCAAGAAGAGTCGACAAGTAAATGAGATATAGATCAATAATTAGCAAGATGCAAACAGATGAATGTTATGGATGTTCTTCACAGAGTTCAGGAGTTTAATCGTCTTATTGTGGGATGAGTCTCTGAGTCTGCAACCTACCTGGTGATAAACCTGATTCCTGATCTGTGTGTGTGTGTGTGTGTGTGTGTGTGTGTGTGTGTGTGTGTGTGTGTGTGTGTGTGTGTGTGTGTGTGTGTGTGTGTGTGTGTGTGTGTGTGTGTGTGTGTGTGTGTGTGTGAGAGAGACAGGTAATCTGTGTACTGGTGTTGGAGGGAAGAAGAAGAAGAAGGTGATGTACGTGACGACCAAGAACGCAGGTAACAGCGGCCGTGAAACCTGCTTTATTATATTAAAACTAGAGCTGTCAAGTTAACGGGTTGTTAACGCACATTTATTTTAACGCCACTAATTATTTTTACATGCGAGAGATATAACAGCGAGCCAAGCTCACAGCTGATGCTCAGCCCCGCTCCTGCCGCTCGCTTGCAGCAGACCACGCTTGAAGGTTTTCCGGGGAGACGCCTGGACGACAACAGCGATAGCTAAATGGGGGGCTACAGCTTAACACTGAGGAGGACGAGGGGCTGCGTTATATCGTTCGGATCGCGGCCAACGTGTCGACTGCACATCACAGCGCATTGTTCTGACCCACAGTGGGAACTTCAGTTCAGATTAATCGCTATTAACTATTTGAATCGACTGACAGCCCTAATTAAAATAATATGACTCTGACCTGCTCTTGGTCTTTGACCCTGTGTCCCTCAGAGTTTGACAGACATGAGATCTTGCTGTACGAGGAGGTGGCGAAGGTCCCGCCCTTCAAGAGGAAGACGCTGGTTCTGATTGGAGCGCAGGGCGTTGGGAGGAGGAGGCTGAAGAACAAGATGCTGCTGAGGGACCCCCTGCTGTTCGGCACCACCATCCCATGTAGGACCATTTACTGTGTGTGTGTGTGTGTGTGTGTGTGTGTGTGTGTGTGTGTGCGTGCGTGCAATCTAAGAAAAAAAGAATACAATATTCCGATATAAATAAGAATGTAAAAAAAGAATGTGCACATCGTACTCTGACATATTTAAATATTTGAAATGTGTGTGTTGTGTTTTTTTCTTCAGACACCTCCAGGAAGCCGAAGAAGGAGGACAAGGAGAGCCGGATGTTCGGGTTCACCAGCCGGAGCAAGATGGAGGTCGACATAAAGAGCGGGCGCTTCCTGGAGCACGGAGAGTACGACGGGAACCTGTACGGCATCAAGATGGAGTCCATTCACGAGGTGGTGGAGGCCGGGAGGGTCTGTGTGCTGGATGCTAACCCACAGGTGAGACATGAGTCAGCATTATGAGTCTGTGTGCTGGATGCTAACCCACAGGTGAGACATGAGTCAGCATTATGAGTCTGTGTGCTGGATGCTAACCCACAGGTGAGACATGAGTCAGCATTATGAGTCTGTGTGCTGGATGCTAACCCACAGGTGAGACATGAGTCAGCATTATGAGTCTGTGTGCTGGATGCTAACCCACAGGTGAGACATGAGTCAGCATTATGAGTCTGTGTGCTGGATGCTAACCCACAGGTGAGACATGAGTCAGCATTATGAGTCTGTGTGCTGGATGCTAACCCACAGGTGAGACATGAGTCAGCATTATGAGTCTGTGTGCTGGATGCTAACCCACAGGTGAGACATGAGTCAGCATTATGAGTCTTAAAACTCAGCATTTTTAACTAAGGAATATGTGTGTGTGTGTGTGTGTGTGTGTGGTGTGTGTGTGTGTGTGTGTGTGGTGTGTGTGTGTGTGTGTGTGTGGTGTGTGTGTGGTGTGTGTGTGTGTGTGTGTGTGTGTGTGTGTGTGTGTGTGTGTGTGTGTGTGTGTGTGTGTGTGTGTGTCAGTCCCTCAAAGTGCTCCGGACCTCGGACTTCCTCCCCTACGTGGTGTTCCTCCAGGCTCCAGACTTCGAGGTGCTGAAGGCGATGAACCAATCAGCTGTGGAGGCTGAGGTGGTGACTAAGACTCTGACGGTGAGGAACACGCCGTGGAGATCATGGAAACATGACGTTAAAGATTCTCTCTCACCATGAGCTCAGCAGCTTCAGAGGAGATATGGAGATGACAAGAGAATGTTTTGAGATACAAATAAAATAGAAATAGTGCCAGAACAGTCTGTATACAAGTGGAATGTGATAGATCAATAATTAGCACGATGACAGACGGTGAATGTTCTGGATGTTCTTCACAGAGCTCAGGTGTGCTGTCTCTGAGTCTGCTGGTTTGAGTCCTGCCGTACAGAACAGTCTGCTGGCTTAGTGTTGCAGGGATGAGTCTGTAGGGCTGTAGGAGTCTGCTGTCCTGTTTTCTAGGGGTGCACCGAATGGGAAATTCTTGGCCGAAACCGATACCGAAAATAGGAAACAGTTGGCCGAAAACCGAATGCCGAAAGGCCGAAAATGATTAATATAAATATATATATATAATGTATACATTTTTGACCAATGTTGTTCAGCTACCTGATTATGGAAATAGACATGATTATGGCAAAACTTAACTTAAATAATAATCACTATTATGGGTCCATAAAACATTTATTCAGCACTTTTGAATGCATACAGTACATTTATATATGTCATGTATTATTGCTAACAAACATTATATCGCAGTCTTAGTGTCGCCAACTCGTTTCTAATATGCAAAGACAACAAATGCGTCTATGATGTATTTTCGATCAGACGAGATCTCTCTCCCGTCTGTGTGCGAGGGGGCGGGGCAGTTTACACACACGCAGCTGCTACATGCAGCGGAGCACACTGCGGAGATGGCGGAGAGAACGCGCTCCGAGGTGTGGTTACACTTTACCCGTCTCGATGTGGAGAATACTTGTTACCATAAGTGCAATAAGAGTTTAGCATGTAAGCACGAGCAATGTGTCTAAACATTTAGCAAAAGTGCACCGCATGCAGACGGAGGAATGTACCGGGTTCGACCGTCTTTCTAGCAGCTCTGTAGCCCCATCCACGAGTAACGTTTCCACGTCAGGTGTTATGTATGCTAGCAGCAACACACGGAGTTAACTCCATGATACAAACACGGGTTAATGATTAGAGGAAACTGAGTTATTTAGTTTGTTAAAGTTTCAGCTATTCTGTTTACAGTCTGTCATCAGATTATTTAATACGATTTGTTAAAGGCTCAGTAATCTCGATGACAAAGGTCAATCAATCAATCAATCAATCAATCAATGTTTATTTATATAGCCCAATATCACAAATGTTACATTTGTCTCAGTGGACTTTACAGTTTGTACAAAATATCAGTATGACAATACGACACCCTCTGTCCTTAGACCCTCTGGCCTTAGACCCTCTGTCCTTAGACCCTCTGTCCTTAGACCCTCACATCGTACAAGGAAAAACTTCCGAAGAAAACCCACAGTTTAAAGGGAACATGGGAGAAACCTCAGGGAGAGCAACAGAGGAGGGATCCCTCTCCCAGGACGGACAGACGTGCAATAGATGCCGTGTGTAAATTGAAAAGATAATACATTTGCAACATAGGTAGTCCAAATGTTTGGAAATGCATGTGTGTAGAATAGGAAGATGAATCCACGAGGATATCCATCCAGGACCTATGATCCAGGACCACAGCCACGACTCAAGATCCAGGACAGAGGAGCGCAGGATCATCCATGACTCCGGATCCCGGCGTATATAGACACCAAAAAGAAAGACATTTGGGGAAGCTGGGTTAATGGGAACATGAGTGTACACAGGTATAGACAGAGAGAAGGAAGAAGGAAGATGTCCCCCGACAAACTAAGCCTATATCAGCAAAACTAGGGGCTGAATCTAATCAGCCCTAACTATAAGCTTTATCAAAAAGGAAGGTCTTAAGCGCACTCTTAAAAACGGATAGGGTGTCTGCCGCCCGAACACAAACTGGAAGCTGATTCCACAAATGTGGAGCTTGATAAGAAAAGGGTCAATGTTCCCCCCCCCCCCTGTGAGCCAGCTGCGAGCATGGTCGCCGCGTCTTTATTACGTCATCACAACAACACGTTAGGTTACCAACGTAAGCCTGTTCTGACATTCGGTGATATTTTTTCGGTGCTAAAACCCTTTCGGCCGAAAGCCGAAAGGGCCTTTTTAACCATTTTCGGCCGATAATTTTCGGTGGCCGAATATTCGGTGCATCCCTACTGTTTTCCCCTCTCACCCTGTTGCTGGTAAACTGCTGAGTTTCCCCACGGGCATGAAGCGAGGTGCATCTGTCCTTATCTTTTCAAATAAGAAATGAATGAAATGAACATATAAACAGATTTGGCCGTCGATGGATGTCAGGCCGACGATGAGCGTCCTGTCGCCCTACTCAGATTGGTGTGTCCCGCACTGTTGTGTCTTTTCGGCCGTGCCCACCGATTCTACGTGTCGAATCGGTGGGCAATCGGCCAAAGGCTGTCGGTCAAAGCAATCCCTCTGATTGGCTGTTCAGCTAGCGAATCAGTGAGGGACCCAAACAAACTATTAAGAAGGCAGATGTGAGATTTGATTGAACTCCAGCTCTCGACAGGTTCGGGAGCTGGAGAGGGAACATGGAACGCACGCTATTTGTTGTTTGTTTATATCACGTAGTCTGTTCTTCTTCTCTCGGTCATCACGCAGTTTGTCTTCCGGTTGCCTCTTTTGAATGACGAATACACACCACCGCCGCCTGCTGGTAAGGAGAGTTATTGCCACTCATGCGCAGTTCGTGCTTCTTGGCCGTCGGCTGGAGTCTTTGCGGTGTGTTCCAGACACACGGCCGAGACGCAGAGACGTGAGGCGACACAGCAGTCGGGTCCGTCTGTGTCAGTTCTTTGGAGTCAGATTGGTGTGTCCGGGCCTTACAACTGAAACCACCAGACTCAGAGACAGTTTCATCCCACAGGCCATAAGACTGTGAAACCTGAACTCTGAAGAACATCCATGAACACTCGTCTGTTTGCATCTTATATCAATATTCCAGTGACTTGCATGTAGACTCTTCCGCCCTCTTGTATCTGTGTTATTGTGTTGCTCTGCCGGAGGAGCCTGTGACCTCAGATCTTCTTTGTCATAACTACACTACTAGGGGTGTAACGGTATCCGTATTCGTCCCGTAACGTCACGGTTCGGACGTCACGGTTCGGCACACGCAGTCACACGACGAATACGCCCTTTTTTTATGAGTGGGAAAAAAGTATTTCATTCAGGGCAGTATCCACTACACTCTATATAATCCAGGGGGCGGTATTGCGCCTAAAAGCTGTTTGCCAGCCGCCCTTAAACAACAAATGAAGAACAAGAAGAAACACAACGAACAAAATACAAGAAGAAGAAAAGTTAGTTTGGCGATTTCAGATAACACACAGGAGCTAGAACCACCTGCTTCTTTTACATCAGCTGTGTGGGAACATGTCGGGTTCCCTGTGGACTAAATAACGATGGAGTGTACGAGTGGTGGATCGGACGAGGACGGTGTGTCTGCGTTGTTCTACAGTGGTGCGGTATGCTAATGGTAACACACGCCAAACATGCTACATCATATCAGAAGGCATCACCCAGATTTGCCAATCACCGGAGCCCAAAAGACAGCAGCAGTTCAGCAGCTGATCCCCGCTGTTTTTAAGAAGACAAGAGACACGAGAGCCGAGAGACCAAAAGAAATAACGGAAGCTTTTGGCATATGTTTTTCAACGACTTGAAACACTTTCTTATTATTTATGATGTCACATTTTCAAGACATTCTTTTTAGCTTTACAGCTTGATGAAACCTTTTTGTTTGACATCAGCCATTATAGATAATATGGCCATCTGAGTGTGTGGTTTGTTTTTAACTGTTTAATACAGTTCATTATTCAAAAAAGAGTTCTTTATTTTTAAACTGAAACTTGCTACTGTTCAAACATAAATAACAACAAACCTGGAATTATGCATTTGGGACTTTTTTTTGCTTTTTCTTGTTGAACCGAACCGTGACTTCTGTGAACCGTTACACCCCTATACACTACAGCTGACACCCAGAGATGTGTGTGTGTTTCAGGACGAGGAGCTGCAGAGGACGTGTGATGAGAGCTTGAAGCTCCAGGCGGCCTTCGAGCACTACTTCGACCTGAGCATCGTGAACGACAACCTGGACGAGACGTACCGCAGCGTGAAGGCGGCGCTGCAGACCGTCTCCAAGAACCCCCAGTGGGTCCCTGTCACATGGCTGTTCTGAACACTGTGTGTGTGTGTGCGTGCGTGCGTGCGTACGTGCGTGCGTGCGTGCGTACGTGCGTGCGTGCGTGCGTGCGTGCGTGCGCTTTGGATTTCAAAACCATGTTTTTACATTTTTGGACTCTCATTGTTTACATTTCATATCAGAGTGCTGGTAACAAATTATTTTTACTATTAAATGAACAAATATGAGTGATGGAAATACACTGAACACACACCTCACAGCTTCTTGTTTAGTGCCTGGCAGCATGTACGCAGACCGACAGGTTAAACACGCTGCAGCTTCAGAAAGGATGCAGATTTAAAAACCCAAAGGTTCCACATGCAGCGTTTAGAGAACACTCAGCAGCTTGAGGAGACATGGCAGCGTTTAGAGAACATTCAGCAGCTTGAGGAGACATGGCAGCGTTTAGAGAACACTCAGCAGCTTGAGGAGACATGGCAGCGTTTAGAGAACATCCAGCAGCTTGAGGAGACATGGCAGCGTTTAGAGAACATCCAGCAGCTTGAGGAGACATGGCAGCGTTTAGAGAACATCCAGCAGCTTGAGGAGACATGGCAGCGTTTAGAGAACATCCAGCAGCTTGAGGAGACATGGCAGCGTTTAGAGAACATCCAGCAGCTTGAGGAGACATGGCAGCGTTTAGAGAACACTCAGCAGCTTGAGGAGACATGGCAGCGTTTAGAGAACATCCAGCAGCTTGAGGAGACATGGCAGCGTTTAGAGAACATCCAGCAGCTTGAGGAGACATGGCAGCGTTTAGAGAACATCCAGCAGCTTGAGGAGACATGGCAGCGTTTAGAGAACATCCAGCAGCTTGAGGAGACATGGCAGCGTTTAGAGAACATCCAGCAGCTTGAGGAGACATGGCAGCGTTTAGAGAACACTCAGCAGCTTGAGGAGACATGGCAGCGTTTAGAGAACATCCAGCAGCTTGAGGAGACATGGCAGCGTTTAGAGAACATCCAGCAGCTTGAGGAGACATGGCAGTTTAGACATCCAGCAGCTGAGGACATGCCGTTTAGAGAACATCCAGCAGCTTGAGGAGACATGGCAGCGTTTAGAGAACATCCAGCAGCTTGAGGAGACATGGCAGCGTTTAGAGAACACTCAGCAGCTTGAGGAGACATGGCAGCGTTTAGAGAACATCCAGCAGCTTGAGGACACATGGCAGCGTTTAGAGAACATCCAGCAGCTTGAGGAGACATGGCAGCGTTTAGAGAACATCCAGCAGCTTGAGGAGACATGGCAGCGTTTAGAGAACATCCAGCAGCTTGAGGAGACATGGCAGCGTTTAGAGAACATCCAGCAGCTTGAGGAGACATGGCAGCGTTTAGAGAACATCCAGCAGCTTGAGGAGACATGGCAGCGTTTAGAGAACACTCCAGCAGCTTGAGGAGACATGGCAGCGTTTAGAGAACATCCAGCAGCTTGAGGAGACATGGCAGCGTTTTAGAGAACATCCAGCAGCTTGAGGAGACATGGCAGCGTTTAGAGAACATCCAGCAGCTGAGGAGACATGGCAGCGTTTAGAGAACATCCAGCAGCTTGAGGAGACATGGCAGCGTTTAGAGAACATCCAGCAGCTTGAGGAGACATGGCAGCGTTTAGAGAACATCCAGCAGCTTGAGGAGACATGGCAGCGTTTAGAGAACACTCAGCAGCTTGAGGAGACATGGCAGCGTTTTAGAGAACATCCAGCAGCTTGAGGAGACATGGCAGCGTTTAGAGAACATCCAGCAGCTTGAGGAGACATGGCAGCGTTTAGAGAACATCCAGCAGCTTGAGGAGACATGGCAGCGTTTAGAGAACATCCAGCAGCTTGAGGAGACATGGCAGCGTTTAGAGAACATCCAGCAGCTTGAGGAGACATGGCAGCATTTAGAGAACACTCCAGCAGCTTGAGGAGACATGGCAGCGTTTAGAGAACATCCAGCAGCTTGAGGAGACATGGCAGCGTTTTAGAGAACATCCAGCAGCTTGAGGAGACATGGCAGCGTTTAGAGAACATCAGCAGCTTGAGGAGACATGGCAGCGTTTAGAGAACATCCAGCAGCTTGAGGAGACATGGCAGCGTTTAGAGAACATCCAGCAGCTTGAGGAGACATGGCAGCGTTTAGAGAACATCCAGCAGCTTGAGGAGACATGGCAGCGTTTAGAGAACATCCAGCAGCTTGAGGAGACATGGCAGCGTTTAGAGAACATCCAGCAGCTTGAGGAGACATGGCAGCGTTTAGAGAACATCCAGCAGCTTGAGGAGACATGGCAGCGTTTAGAGAACATCCAGCAGCTTGAGGAGACATGGCAGCGTTTAGAGAACACTCCAGCAGCTTGAGGAGACATGGCAGCGTTTAGAGAACATCCAGCAGCTTGAGGAGACATGGCAGCGTTTAGAGAACATCCAGCAGCTTGAGGAGACATGGCAGCGTTTAGAGAACATCCAGCAGCTTGAGGAGACATGGCAGCGTTTAGAGAACATCCAGCAGCTTGAGGAGACATGGCAGCGTTTAGAGAACATCCAGCAGCTTGAGGAGACATGGGCAGCGTTTAGAGAACATCAGCAGCTTGAGGAGACATGGCAGCGTTTAGAGAACACTCAGCAGCTTGAGGAGACATGGCAGCGTTTAGAGAACATCCAGCAGCTTGAGGAGACATGGCAGCGTTTAGAGAACATCCAGCAGCTTGAGGAGACATGGCAGCGTTTAGAGAACATCAGCAGCTTGAGGAGACATGGCAGCGTTTAGAGAACATCCAGCAGCTTGAGGAGACATGGCAGCGTTAGAGAACATCCAGCAGCTTGAGGAGACATGGCAGCGTTAGAGAAATCAGCAGCTTAGCTGAGAGAACATCCAGCAGCTTGAGGAGACATGGCAGCGTTTAGAGAACACTCAGCAGCTTGAGGAGACATGGCAGCGTTTAGAGAACATCCAGCAGCTTGAGGAGACATGGCAGCGTCTAGAGAACATCCAGCAGCTTGAGGAGACATGGCAGCGTTTAGAGAACATCCAGCAGCTTGAGGAGACATGACAGCGTTTAGAGAACATCCAGCAGCTTGAGGAGGCATGGCAAGCGTTTAGAGAACACTCAGCAGCTTGAGGAGACATGGCAGCGTTTAGAGAACATCCAGCAGCTTGAGGAGACATGGCAGCGTTTAGAGAACATCCAGCAGCTTGAGGAGACATGGCAGCGTTTAGAGAACACTCAGCAGCTTGAGGAGACATGGCAGCGTTTAGAGAACATCCAGCAGCTTGAGGAGACATGGCAGCGTTTAGAGAACACTCAGCAGCTTGAGGAGACATGGCAGCGTTTAGAGAACATCCAGCAGCTTGAGGAGACATGGCAGCGTTTAGAGAACATCCAGCAGCTTGAGGAGACATGGCAGCGTTTAGAGAACATCCAGCAGCTTGAGGAGACATGGCAGCGTTTAGAGAACATCCAGCAGCTTGAGGAGACATGGCAGCGTTTAGAGAACATCCAGCAGCTTGAGGAGACATGGCAGCGTTTACTAAAAGCTGCAGAACCAAACGCTGAAGAAGCTCATTTGAACAATGTGGTCACATGACTTCTGATGTCACTGCAGGTCTGCTATAAGCTAGCTAGCTAACGTAGCTAACCCTGATGTGTGTCCCCTGGTTCTCGTTGTGTTTTTATATCTGCATCGTGTCTCCTGAAGGACGAGGTTTGGGCGTTTGCACCTGTCGGCCACCGTAAGCATGAAATGAAAAAGGTTGTTAACGTCTATTGTCACATTAACAGAGCCTTTGTTGTCTTTTATTTATTTAACGTAGTGACACACACACACACTGTAAAACACACACTCAGATACCTCATTCACACCAACGCAACCTCGGTTCAAACTCCGTGTTAGAGCTTTTCAGGTTCAGAACCGGTTCTTCGGTTTAGCTCCGGCTCTTTTCACACCGCCCAGAGTCCGACTGGTGCTGCGTCGTTGCGTCATCGTTTGCGTCATGACGTAACCGTTTGCGTGCCTGCTTCATAAAGCCAAACCGCACGGAAACCCCTCACAGCTCACAACAACAACAACAATGGCCGATTGTGCTCCAGCTTCCTGTGCACCTCTTCTGAAGACCAGATTCCCAGCAGGTAGCTGGTCTCTTCAGTGGACCACTGCTGCTTGTTAAGTTTCTCCATCGTTGTACAAACTGGATAAAACGCAGGCTTGTTGTTGTTGTTGTTCAGGAGTTGATCTGTCTCTGCCCCCCCCTCCTCGACGTAAGCGTGACGTATGTGGTGCTTTTGCTCTAGCCGGACAATTTTTTGGTGCTTGAAACGAACCGGATTCCGGAGCTAAGAGGCAGCTCCGCTGCGGTGTGAACAGGAAAACCCGGTGCTTTTCAAGCTCCAGCTCCGAACCGGCCCTGAAACACCGTTGGTGTGAATGTTCAGAAGCTCTATTTTACTACAGTTTTGTTTTTCATGAGAAATATTTCTGTTCTTTTTTATTTTGTAGTATTTATATTTCTAAATAAAACGTTGTCTTTGTATTAATGAACTCAGTTTGTAGATAGCATGTAGAGACACGATGTTTAGTGTGAGACGCCAGGTGTTTACAGTGAGAGCTCTTTAACTGTCCATGTGCCAAACGCAGATCTCCTATTCTGGCAGCTACTGAATATTCAGACGCACAATAGAGAGGTGCAGGGTGTCCTACTCCTGTGTTGGTCACATGACACGTCTCCAAGCTAAAGGTGGCTAATGTTGGGCTATAAAGGAACTACAGCATGGTCACATGACTTCACGTCCCCACCGCTAAGCTAAAGGAGGCTAATGTTGGGCTATAAAGGAACTACAGCACGGTCACATGACTTCACGTCCCCACCGCTAAGCTAAAGGTGGCTAATGTTGGGCTATAAAGGAACTACAGCACGGTCACATGACTTCACGTCACCTCCGCTAAGCTAAAGGAGGCTAATGTTGGGCTATAAAGGAACTACAGCACGGTCACATGACTTCACGTCACCACCGCTAAGCTAAAGGTGGCTAATGTTGGGCTATAAAGGAACTACAGCACGGTCACATGACTTCACGTCACCACCGCTAAGCTAAAGGTGGCTAATGTTAGGCTATAAAGGAGCTACAGCACGGTCACATGACTTCACGTCACCACCGCTAAGCTAAAGGAGGCTAATGTTGGGCAATAAAGGAACTACAGCACGGTCACATGACTTCACGTCACCACCGCTAAGCTAAAGGAGGCTAATGTTGGGCGTGATGACATGCTGACTCAGGCCTTGTTTAGGACTCATTCCTGCACCTCTCTATTCTCTGTTCAGCGATACAGAAATGTCTGTTAACTTCCAGCTCTGAGTAACAGGCGACTCTTTCCGTCGTGTTGGAGGAACCTTTTGCAGCTCTTTGAAAAATGAAGTTTATATTTAAGATCTAGTTTCTAACAGCAGATGTTTGTGTGGCAGCTATATTTAAACATTCTCTCGAGGACATTCCCAAACCTGACAGTGTACCTTTTCTATGAGCTCTCAACAATGCAATAAAACATCTAAAGTCTAAAGTCACAATAACTTTGTTTACATTATGAAATTTACTGTGTATCTACATGTGTACTTTTTAAGGGTTGTACTCCAAAAAGCTTCATCACAAGAACTTTACATCTGACTTTAATAAGAATTGACCTTAAAGGGAAAATATTTTACATTCATAAAGTCAAGGAACCCACAAAAAACACAGAATGTAAACAAATATATCAAATTTGAAGCATCTCCTGACTTTTATAAAGGTTGTAGTTCCAAAACACCTGAGTACTACATTTCCCATAATGCAACATGTGAGTGCTGATGATGGTCATGCTTCTGCCTGAATAAAGGATTGATTCTGTCTCTGAGTTTCTGCGTCTCTCTTCTCATCGTACAATATTCACAAAGCATTGTTTAATATAAAGTCCAATTTAAACTGTATGGGATTAGTTTTGTGTCATAAAGATAAAGCAGCACTTTCTCAGAATCAAGCAGAACTAAGAGTTTAAAGCTCCCATGTCATCATGGCCATTTCCACTGATCATGATTCCATTGTTGAGGTCTACTGAAATAGATTTATATTGTGCAATGTTCCAAACTCACATTGGTTTCTCACAGCATCTCTGTAATGTACACTGAACACAAATATAAACGCAACACTGTTGTTTTTGCTCCCATTTCTCATGAGATGAACTCAAAGATCTAAAACATTTTCTATAAACACAAAATAACCATTTCTCTCAAATATTGTTCACAAATCTGAAAAAGTCTGTGATAGTGAGCACTTCTCCTTTGCCGAGATAATCCATCCCACCTCACAGGTGTGGCATATCAAGATGCTGATTAGACAGCATGATTATTGCACAGGTGAGCCTTAGGCTGGCCACAATAAAAGGCCACTCTGAAACGTGCAGTTTTGCTTTATTGGGGGGGTCTGGGGGGGTCCTAAAACCAGTCAGTATCTGGTGTGAGGGGTAGGGGTTAGGGTAATGTTGTGAATCGAGTGGCCCATGGTGGTGGTGGGGTTATGGTATGGGCAGGCGTATGTTATGGACGACGAACACAGGCCACACGATTCACAACATTACCCTAACCCTAATCCTACCCCTCACACCAGATACTGACTGGTTTTCGGACCCCCCCAGACCCCCCCAATAAAGCAAAAATGCACGTTTCACCTCCTCCGAGCCCTTTTTACGCGACTCAACGAACACGGATTAATCATCAATCCTGCAAAGTGCCAGTTCGGGGTGTCTGACATCGATTTCCTGGGGCACCGCGTCACCAAGGGCGGTGCGGCACCTCTGCCAGCGAAGGTGGAGGCTGTTGCGGCTTTTCCTCGCCCACTCACAGGGGATGGTGACCTTCTACCACCGTTTCATCGTCCGGGCCGCACACATCATGCGGCCGCTGTATGAAGCGTTGAAAGGCAAGACCCCCGTCCAGGCGATCGACTGGACGGCAGAGGCGGACGTTGCTTTTGCTGAGGTCAAGACCGCGTTGGCTCAGGCGGCTTTGCTGGCAAACCCATCATCTGCGGCTCCCATCTCCATCACCACGGACGCGTCGGACTACGCGGTCGGCGCGGTGCACAAGCAGTGGGTGGAGGGCGCTTGGCAGCCGCTCACCTTTTTCAGCCGCCAGCTGACGCCCAGAGAACGCAGGTACAGCGCCTTTGACCGGGAGCTCCTCTGACTTTATTTGGCCGTGTGGCACTTCCGTTTCATGCTGGAAGGCCGTGAATTTACGGCGTTTGTCGACCACAAGCCGCTCACCTTCGCCATGTCAAAAGTGGCGGAGCCTTGGTCGGCACGTCAGCAGCGGCAGCTGTCCTACATATCGGAGTTCACTAAGGACATTAAGCACGTGGCTGGCAAGTCGAACCTGGTTGCTGATTGCCTCTCCAGAGTCGTCATCGGTGCCGTCCAGTTGGGCCTGGACTATACTCGCATGGCGGCGTACACATTTCGTGTGTGATTGCAGACATTCTCCTGCTATGAGATACATGTAAGGCCATCTGCTGACATTGGAGTTGATATATGGAAACGCTAGCAACCAGTGGCGGCTGATGGAAAATATTTTCAGTGGGGCTGTGGAAATGGTGACCAAACAATACTAGGGGGGTCCGGGGGGATGCTCCCCCGGTAAAAACAATTGAGAAAAGATCCCTTAAATTATGACATCTGGTGATGTTAGAGGGGGGGGGACAAATTGAGGCTTAAAAATATGAGAAGACTGATCAATACCTCCGTAATCCTCAGTGTGGTTAGCTATGAATCTTCCAAAACTTACAAACACCTTGTCCTGGACATAGTTTCTACAGTAAACTGTGCAACAGTACAGTAGGCCCACACACACTGCAGAACACCGGGGCTTTGGGAACATGTTTTCCCCCCGTTTTGTTTCTCATGAAACTGTGTCTCAGGGCTTCTTAACATGTAATAAACTATTCATGTGACCTACTCATTTAACAGGAAGAAACTCAGCTAACTGATGATATGAACCATGTTTACCGAAACAAAACACAAGTCTCACAAGAAGCGTCTAAATGAGCCCTGAGTGAAAAAATGCTAACGCACTCTAGGTATAAATCAATCGATATACTTATCGGATATGCACAAACAAGCTTAGCTAACAAACTGAGATTCCACAGATTCTAGAAATATAAGTATCATCACTGAGCGGTCATCACTGAGCGGTCATCACTGAGCGGTCATCACTGAGCGGTCATCACTGAGCGGTCAGTCATCACTGAGCGGTCATCACTGAGCGCGGTCATCACTGAGCGCGGTCATCACTGAGCGGTCATCACTGAGCGGTCATCACTGAGCGGTCATCACTGAGCGGTCAGTCATCACTGAGCGGTCGGTCATCACTGAGCGGTCAGTCATCACTGAGCGGTCATCACTGAGCGGTCATCACTGAGCGCGGTCATCACTGAGCGCGGTCATCACTGAGCGCGGTCATCACTGAGCGGTCATCACTGAGCGGTCAGTCATCACTGAGCGGTCATCACTGAGCGGTCATCACTGAGCGGTCAGTCATCACTGAGCGGTCATCACTGAGCGGTCAGTCATCACTGAGCGGTCATCACTGAGCGGTCATCACTGAGCGCGGTCATCACTGAGCGCGGTCATCACTGAGCGGTCATCACTGAGCGGTCATCACTGAGCGGTCATCACTGAGCGCGGTCATCACTGAGCGGTCGGTCATCACTGAGCGGTCATCACTGAGCGGTCATCACTGAGCGGTCATCACTGAGCGGTCATCACTGAGCGGTCATCACTGAGCGCGTCATCACTGAGCGGTCATCACTGAGCGGTCAGTCATCACTGAGCGGTCGGTCATCACTGAGCGGTCGGTCATCACTGAGCGGTCAGTCATCACTGAGCGGTCAGAACTCGCGACAGGGGACGCAAATACAGACATCGCACGACGTAGCTTCAGGTAGCACAACACGGAGATATGCTCATCTTTTGCTGTTATCTGATCAAAAACGAGAAAAATGCGGCTGAAGGTTAATCCATAGGTTCATCCAATGTGTCTGTCACTTTGAAAAAAGTATTGATAATCCATAACTCCATTTTTATGTCAAAAACTGAGTTTTCACATTAGCTGCTAATGATAGCTTCCAGAGTGAATGACAGCTTCCTGTTTTGTCTCCTTGGATACGAGTCCAAACAACTCACAGACTGCACCGCGCCCTGTGACCATCAGATTTGACGACGCTGATTGGCTGAAATTATGTTTCGGCAGCATCATTTAAAGATAGCAACAGTTGGCTTCTGCTGCACTCTCGTCTGGGCGCTGTGCATAGCGCCCAGACGAGAGAGGGTAATGATACACGGCACGGCCAGGCAGGAAACATCAAATCAAATCTAAGTTTATTTATAAAGCACATTTAAAAGCGATTTTTGGTCGGGCCAAAGTGCTGTCACAATCACAATAAAAGACAATAAATTACAACAGAGATAAAAAACACAGGGAAAAGTCAGGAGTCGTGCTCCGCTCTGACTAGAAGGCCAGAGAGAAGAAGTGAGTTTTAAGCGTAGATTTAAAAACCCCAGGGTCTGGGCCGACCTCACATGGAGGGGCAGAGTGTTCCAGAGCCTGGGGCCAGCTGCTGCGAAGGCTCGATGCCCTCGGGGTTTTGAGCCTGGTCTTAGGGACTATCAACAGCAGCTGATCAGCCGACCTTAAGGCTCTGCCTGGGGTGTAGCGATGGAGGAGTTCGGCTATATAGGAGGAGCCAGCCCATTTAGGGCTTTGAAAACAAATAAAAGGAGTTTAAAATCTATTCTGAGCCGAACTGGAAGCCGGTGCAATGAAGCCAGAATTGGGGTGATGTGGTCACGCTTTCTATGGCCAGTAAGAAGACGTGCAGCTGCGTTCTGAACTAGCTGCAGGCGTCTAATTGAGGCCTGGTCCATACCCTCATACAGAGCGTTGCAGTAATCCAGTCTCGAGGTAACAAAGGCGTTAATGACCCTTTCTAGGTCTTTAAAAGATAAGAACGACTTGGTCTTAGCCAATAGTCGTATTTTGAAAAAGCAGGTCTTGACTACGGTGCTGACCTGCTTATCACATTTAAAGGCGCTGTTGAAGGTCACTCCAAGGTTCATGACAGAGGGGAGGATGTTTTTACTGAGGGAGCCCAGAATATCAACCGGGGAGACTGTTGGTTGGGGTCCAAAAAAGATAACCTCAGTCTTGCTCTCATTGAGGTTGAGGACATTTTGGCTCAGCCAGGATGTTATCTCTGCTACGCAGTTCATCAATAGCTGTAATGAGTTGTCATTTGAATTGAGTGGCAGATAGATCTGTACATCGTCGGCGTAGCAATGGAAGGGGATGTTGTGTTTTGTGAGAATTGAACCTAGGGGCAATAAGTACAATAGAAAAAGGATGGGGCCCAGAATCGAGCCTTGGGGAACCCCACAGGTAAGAGGGGCTTTGGCAGAGGAGAAGGCACCTAGCTGCACTGAGAAGCTACGGTCTGTCAGGTAGGACCTGAACCATGCGAGGGCAGCGCCTGTAATGCCTGCGGACTGTTCAAGCCGTGACAACAGGATTCTATGATCCACAGTGTCAAAGGCAGCCGTTAAATCTAACAGCACCAAGACAGCTGGGCTGCCTGAGTCGGCAGCTAGGAGCAGATCATTACATGTGACTTATCAGTAACTTTAGACATCGTAACACAATTTTAAACGAGATTTTATTGTAGATTATACATTTTACTGATACCAATTATATAATATTTACCTTGTTTATTAAAAATAAAATAAAAAAATATATATATTTTTTTTTTTTATATGAGAAGAGGGGGGGCGGCGCCCATAGCACCCCTATGGGCCGGCCGTCACTGCGAGCAACTTAGTTAGCCCAGTTAGCACTGCTTGCGCACACAGACACACACACTGCTGGAGGAGCAGACAGGCTTGGAGATACAGCTAGAACAAGCGAAACTCATCCTGAGCACACAAACACTCACAGCTGAAGTAAAAACAATAAGTGTGGCTTGACATTGAGTAAGAAAAAGGTTTATAAACAGGGGTGCACATAACTTTTTTGCCCTGGTTCTCAAAGGAGCACCTGGAGATGTTGCTTGGTGCTCATCCTTAAAATGAAAAAGAGCCTGTGACAGCCTCCCAACAACTGTTGTGCAATGAAATATTGGGCTACTAATCATCTCGAACCGTCAGTTTAAAAAAGAAGGTGCGATACCGTTCCGTTAAATATCAATAATTTCGAACATCGCAGGAAATTCCTTCGACTCATTTTGAAGTTTTGGGGGAAGCCGGAAGTGACGTCAATGCGGGAACGCTTCACTGTGCGGCGAGAGAGCCAAACACGGACAAAGTGTGTTGTCATGCGTAGAAATGGTGAATTACTGAGTTTAGGCACGTTAATAACGTTGTAATGAAGTTGACTACAGTATATTCATATTTGTCAGTGCTTTCATGTCAATTCGGCGAACATAAACATAAATGATCGTGGTGAAGATGAGGATTACATTAGGATTAAAAATCGGTAGTGAGAGCTGCTGAATTTCCTCCCGTCGGATGTGATATAAAACAAATCGATTATTTTTGTAGTTGTAAACTCAAGTGGATGAAACTACATTTATTAGTGCTTTCGTGTCAATTCGGCGAACATATGATACATTAAATGATCGTGAGGATGATGATTACAAATCGTTTGTTTGAGCCGGTCTGCATTTCCTGATGAGAAAACCACCCGATGCTTTTTGTAGTTGTACACCAACATGGATTAAACGTGTGGTTTTTTCACCACAATGTTGGGGAAATTAATGGATAAAATGCACGGATTATTATTATTATTATTCCCACTCCGATCGGGACACCAGGTCCACCGTTTCCCCGCAGCGAGGCTCCTCCCGTTGACAGTTTACGTGGGCTGGGCTGGGTGCAGTGGCGGACTGGCCATCGGGACGAAGTGGGCCGGTCAGATAAGTCACTAGCACATCCCCCACTCCCCCCGTTGACAATTTACTAGCGGTACCGAAGTGGGCCGGGCGAGAGTCCCGGGATGATTTTTAGTCCCAGTCCACCACTGGCTACATGACCGTATGATCAGTGGCGACTGGTCATTAGGGGCAGGTGGGGCACAGCCCCACCTAGTGTCAGTAGAAAGTATTACAAATAATGATTACAACAAAATGCAAAAAATAAATTAAAAAATATATTAAATATATTTGAAGATCATGTTTAATCATCTGATTCGTCTCATTGCTGTTTTAGTCTGTGTTCTTCTAGTTAGTGTCTACAGTGTGTGCCTATTGAGCTGTTTAGAGCCATGTGGGACAAAACTCGATCCTGCCCCTCCCTCTCACTGTCTAAGTGAACGGTGACTGTAAAAACTACACTGCGCATGCTCAGAGTATTGTCCTATTTAATGTGTGTGGCAAAAAAATAATGACCATAGGGGCATAGAGCTGCCATCCCCACCATACGTCCTCTCACATCATTCAGAGCTGATTGGCTGTAAGAACGTGTGCCGCGAAAAGTGTGGTGTGTGAAGAGGAGACGAGAGAGATGCAGTGAGGCGTCCTAAAACCAGGAAATAAACTGCGCATGGCTTCCCTCCACAGAAAAGCAATGAGATTTCTCCACAGGATTTTAGAAAATAGCTCCAAATAAGATCTGTGGGAAACGTAGCTGTTAGATAAATGCACGTTTTGTTCAGCCGGATAATATCCACATGTCTACCCTACTTTTATCATTTTCGAATTATAAATCTATTGATTAGATTAGATTTATGATAGACTTTTGAAACTACAAGAACATAAGGAGGACTTTTACAAAAAAGTAATAGAGATGTTTGTCCAGAAGGATAGGCCAATGGACTTCATCTTCAAGTCAAGGTAAGACTGCAATTTGATTGAAAATGGGATCTTAGTAAGAGAGAACAATTCAATATTTGAATAATTAAATTACATTTTTTGGGTATCCTTCTGTTGAACTGTCTGTTTAAAATTAATTGAAGCATCAGACTAAAAAAGCTTTTGAAAATAATATTATATTTTGATTTAGGTCAAAATATAATATTTGTAAACCTGAAGAGTCAGAGCCTCAGCAGCCATGACCCTCACTGCAGAAGCTTATAGACATCTGAGTTGTTTGTGCCCCACCACTTTTGTACATATAAAAACGCCACTGCGTGTGATCGCCCATATTGACGCACCTCATTCCTAAACTTCTAACAGATACAATAAAGCGATCCTTCAGCCTCATATGAGCTCTCAGACACGTTCAACATGAAACTGTCATCGCTGTCTGAGCTTGCTGCTGTGTGCGCCATCGTGCTTTACATGCAGATGCTGGGATCCTGAACGGTGCAGCTGGAGCGCTGTGCCCGCAATGATGTCACACGTCATTTGGCGGGACTTGAAGAATCCCTGAGCAGATCCAGGAAATGGTCAACATTGAAGGATTAAAGATTAATGGTTATCAAAGTACAAATATCCAAAATCAGTTCAGTAACGGTTTCAAGGGGACAATATTTACTCAAATTGATGGGTTTGGATGATGGGGGAAACTCGTGTCACAGGCTCTTTAAACAGTCGTGGTAGATACCTTGTTTGTTTTAAACATCATAAATACACAAACAACAATGAATACTTACAGGTTGTGTTCCCGAATCTCCCGCTGGTCCAAACAAAGTAGGAACAGCATCGTTCTTCCTACGCTGTGCATATCCGCATGAATCCTGAAAGGTTTGGGAAGCTTTGTTTCGTGCAAGGCTGGCAGAGGGTGCGGCTATAGCTCTGGGCGTGGCCTCTGGGCATCCCGAGCGATACCCAGGAAGTAAACAATGGAACAAGAGAAACCTCCAACGAGGCGTTCTGGGGCAGCACAGGTCTGTTCTGTGTTATGGCGCGTTTCCACTGCAGGCCTCGCTCGGCCTCGCTCGGTTTGGTTTATCCCGGCTCACTTTAATGCTGCGTTTCCATTACAGTTTAGGAACTGGGGTAGTTACCATAGTAACGCAGTGTAGGCGGGGCGATCAGCTTTTTGGCGGAGGGAGCGACGCTGCATACAACTGCCGTGATGTCATCTTCAATGCGACACAACTCACAAAACAACGGAGGATGTGGAAGCCATCGTGTCCTTGCTTCTTGGTACGTGGTTTTTTATCACAGCAAGAAGGAAAACTTTGTTTCGGAAAAGGCTGCTTGTAGCAAGACGTAATACAGAAGAAGCTGAGGGGAGACTTATGGCAATCGTACAACGCGGCAGAGACATCTCCAGGACGACTCAACGACAACGCTACTCGGTAAGCTAACGTTCGCTAACTAGCAATGTGTTTCACGCTCACTATACGACCAAAGTGTTTCACGCTCATTATATGACAAAAGTGTTTCAAGTATTTAATTAATTGTAGCTACCACTTGTACGTATTAAAATATGTATGCTTGTGTTTGTGTATTTCAGAAGTTAGGTTGCCACCGCAGACCATGTGTTTGGATGCTTGACCGAGCAACCGAGTGGTGGGTGTGATTGTTCCATCTTTCACACACACTCAGTGGAGAACTTCAGGATGTCTGAGGAAACCTACCTGTGCAACAAACTGCGGCCAGCGATGGAGAGACAGGACACACCATTCCGCGAGTGTTTACCTCTAAAGAAGAGGGTGGCCATCGCACTGTGGAAGCTTGCGACCGGCTCAGAGTTTGATGCGCTACCTGAATAGCTACATATTCATTGTATACAGGAAACTTGAATGTTTTGGTTCATAACATCATGGTTCAGTAAGTTGATATACATTTCTTGTGTTTGTAATTATAAACACGACATTGAAAGATTGTGGGCCATTAAGGCCAGTGACGTTTTGTTTTTATTATTACTACATTGTATTGAACATAAATACATCTTTTTTTCTCTTTCACATATGTGTTTGTCAAATGATTTAAACAAAAAAATGTTATCAGAATTGACTATTTAGTAAATATTTGATTTTCAAGCACCAGTAAGTACTTCCCCATAATAAGAAGATTTGAGCAAATATGAAAGTAAACATAAATACAAATGATCTCTTATCCCCCTTCTCTTCCAGTTTATTTGTAAAAGGAAATCTTTGACTTTAAGTAATGTGTCAGTTACCAAATAATGTTTTAGAGGAGGACCTCAAGCAAGCAAACTCCATTTCTTGCTTTAAATCTCTTCTTAAAATTAACTTTTATCTTATGCTTTTTCCTAACTGATGGTGTTTCTTATTGCTTTATAAATGCATGTATGTTTATCTCTAGATCTTAATTGGGCTATTTTTACAATTGTTTTTGAGTGATATTGTAGGCTTTTGTTTTTAAAGATCCACACATATTATTAGTAATGGTATTAGTTGTAGCCTATTTTTATTTAGGAAAGATATAGGCCTATAACTTCTGCCTCATGAATCTGAGTTTCTGTTCTGCTGATTTAAAGCCCTTTAATTGTACATTTCAGTTTATGATTGGATTCCAAAACTGTAATGTTGTGTGTGAGTGGCCACCCAGTGACTTTGTTTACATGCTCACGGAAATCAGTTTGTTAATCAGATGATGCATTTATCAACAAGAGATAAGATGAGAAGTACTTTATTGAATCCCAATTTGGGAAGTGTTTTTTGTTGCAGCATAAAAGGCATGGCATTGTACGGAGCCCTGGAGGGTTCAAAGAGAGAAAAATAAATAAAACGTGGCCACGTTTTAGTTTCTCGTGCGCACGCTTTAGTAACTCG